>NW_021163423.1:5000-68532 GCF_004324835.1 Dendronephthya gigantea
CCGACTGTATGCCGAGACGTGATCAGATGTTTATACTAGACTCGTTCATATATTACACATTTCATCAAAATACAACGAACCACAAGTTTAAGTGAATATAGAACAATAGTTAATCGTATCATATAAATTACTGTCTATTTAATCCAAAATTTGGAAACGCTATTGCCAAGATAAAATAGTTCTACCGAAGCCTAACTCAGGTGGAAATCCTAGTCATTTATTTCACGGTGACCTGCAATATATTGAGTTTTTAAAAAGCCAGCGTCCATCTATTACATACAATGAAATCTTGCAAGATCTTCACGAGTTTGGAGACTTGCCTCACGGGACTACTTCCATAACTGGTTTGTCTGAAGCAGTACGGCACAGGCTTCCCAGTGGAAAACAATATAGCTTCAAAAAGTTATCTGTCATTGCACAACTGAAGAACAATTCACTTTACAAAACATGGCATATTCACAGGTTTTCATCGAATACCTGCATGGTAAAAATCCATATACTCTCAAATTTTTTGATGAATGTGGTTTAAAATTACCAGAGCACACTGCGCGAAGATACGGGCATGCCCCGATGAGAGAAAGAGCGGTAGAATTTTAGAGGTACGCCGAAACTGCAAATACAACGGTTAACCTTATGTGTTCACTAACTGGCGTAGATTACGCAAATACAGTTGACTGTAGTGCAGATACCTTGGATTTTCTCAGATTTTTTGAAGAAGCTTCCGACTCTATAAATGTTCGAGCTGGACAGCCCGTGTTAGAGCCTGGTTCTGTTATTGTTATGGACAATTGCGCAACCCATCACTAGAATTTTTAAATGATCAATCATAGAACTGGTATATATGCCTGCTTACTCGCCCGATTTCAACCCTGCAGAATACGTGTTTGGAAAGATGCGTACGTTATTGAAGTATAGATTTGGAGACTGTACGAACATAACAATTCCTGAATGCATATATAACATGTACACTTCATTAGAGGCAATTACACCTGGAGACATGAAAGGAGTATAGAAAGTCTTACGTAAGCAAAGCCAAGCAGTGGCGAGGGACGAGGCCAGGAAGTAAAATAATGAATACAATTACTGTTTAATAGCTTTGAATAGAAAAAAATGATGATTGAACGCACTGTTATAACTTTGAACAGAAGAGACAACATAACCCGAAGCGCGTCTGTTTATGTTTAATCATTAGCTATAGGATTTGCTAAAAATAGAAATATGTAACATGTCGATTTCTGGAAAAAAATGTCATAATCAACACAAAGCTGAACGCAAAAGTTCCCAAATTCATGTATGAATTTCATACGAACTTCAATAAACTTAGATTTTAAATAAATTTTCGAAACTTAATGTCTAATGAATTGTACAAACGATAAAGCTCATACCGTTGAAAAATCAAACTCAAAGTAAATGAATATGAACTAGCTGCAAATATAATGGTGCATCCCTAAATATCAACGTCCGTCTAATAGGATCAGGGCGCAGACCAAACAAATTACATTTAGTAGTAATATATATAGTATTTGTATTAACGGTGCCATTGTTCTTCTATTTACGCCGACTTTTTAAACATAACAAAGCTGCAGCCGCGTTTGCTTCGCATTGTATCTGGTCTTCGTCCTCACTGCAGTTGACTGATTCTATACGCCATCGGAATCGATTTCGATCTCTTGTTGCTGTAGTTTTAGAGCTAAACGAAAATCTTCTTTCTCTTGTTCACCAACAAACAATGACTCGCTTGAAGCTTCTTTACATTGACGCTTAACTGGAAATCGTATGGCATACTCTTCCTCAAGGGCTGTTTTTGACTTGATACACGATGATCAGTGGCTTGCAGTATTTTCCGAGCATTAGTACACGTGGCTGTTGCCTTCGAATGTTCCTCTTTCACGACTGTACTTAACATGTTCATTATGTTTATTAACTGTGGTTAGTTCTAGTGGCAAGAGTCCCCTTTAATTGGACCTCTTGCGGAATTGCAAAGGATCATGGTAGTTCAGTTACACTGCAGAATTTTCCATCATGGCCGCTTGCTGTGTTCGAACAGACAAAGAAGCTTTTGATGTGAAAATTTACGGAAAACTTTTATCATTTTGACTTCGGTTAAAGTTTTTTTCAAATCTGCATGTACGTCTTGCTTCATATTTTTTCCTTGTCTCGGGTTTCTACGATGAAAATGTTTTGAAATATTCAGCATGGCGTACAGAGTTGCCGAAGCGTGCTGTGGCTTCGATTTAAAATGGCCAGACACAAATTTTGCTATCTTTTCCAATCAAAAGGTATGTGTTCAGTTAAATTACTTTTGAAAAAAGCGGAACAAAGAGGATGATCGTTTCGCCGAGTTATACGGCAATCGACTGCTTTCTCACGGCCTGAGACACGAAAATGTTTTCACACTTGGTCGGTCTAAAATAACACATGTTTGATCAAGTGTTCTTTCCCAAAACCAAATCATTGAGTTTTTTGGGCGCGAAAAGTTACCGTTTGAAGTATAGAGCTTTTTTGTTTAAAAATTTTCTGTTGTGTTGAAGTGCTTTTAAGTGCTTTTCATTGCTGCTTATGCGTTTTTGTGAAGTTTTTCAACGACGTAAAATTCACGCGATTCAAAATATAAATTGCTCGCTTGACCGCCAACCTATTTGGACCGTTTCTGGATATATTTTTCTTGAAAAATGGAAAATAACGATAGTGAAGTAACTAAAACCACTAAAGACAAAAAGTTCGGAGGTACAACTTGTTGTGTGCCACTTTGTAAGAGTAACAGTGTCAAAAATCCAGGGTTGTCTTTTCACAAATTTCCCAAAGATTCAAGCTTGAGAGAAACATGGCTAAACTTATTACATATAAGTAAACAACCTTTGAGAAGCCACAAAGTTTGTTTATTACATTTTCCTGGAGAAAAGAAATACTTTGGTTCATTACCAACAATTGTTAAGTCATCAAGTAGACAAACATTGAACAGTAGGGAAGATAGAGAACATATTTAAAGCTCCGACTCGGTTCAAAACTGTGAAAATATTAATGAAATTACCATACCTGAAAAACTTACAACTGACGAAGAAAAACAAGGGTCAGACTATAAAAAATTGAAAGTTGAACATGCTGAATTACAAAGAAAATATAATGACTTCTTGCCAATGATGCAAACTTCAAATTTTATACTAATTTTCAAAATTATCAGACATTTAAAGTTTTCTTTGAATACCTGCAACCGGCATGTGATTTTCTAAGCTATACTGGTTCAAGTAAAAATGTAGAATATACATCAGAATCTCAAACAAAATTGGAACGAACTAGGTCAATGTCACCCGAACAAGAGTTGTTCATGGTTATTGTACGTTTACGATGGGGGCTTATGGGAACAGACATAGCAAATCGATTTGGGATTTCAGGAGCCCACGTCTTTCGTATCTGGACAGCCTGGATAGAATTTCTGTATCACAGGTTGCGAGCCATTCCCATATGGGCATCACGTGACTATGTACAACAAACTATGCCACAGGCTTTTAAAGACACCTGCCCAAATACTCGTGTAATCATTGATTGCACTGAACTGTTTATTGAAATGCCAACTTCCTTCAGAAGTCAGTCAGCCACATTTTCTTTTTTTTAAAAATCAGAACACTGCTAAGGGATTGCTTGGTATTTCCCCTGCTGGATATCCAACATTTGTGTCTGAGTTGTATGCCGAGCAGTCTAGTGATAAGCAATTAAGTAACCAAAGATTGTGGTATCCTCAAATTACTTGAGCAAGGGGATGACATTATGGCAGATAGGGGGTTTGATATAGAAAGTGAGATGCCAGTTGGTGTGGGGCTGAATATACCACCATTTTTGAATGGTGCCCCTCAACTTTCACTAAGCGATGAGACGGAAACACGGAAAATTGCAGCTGTCCGAGTGCATGTGGAAAGACCAATAAGACGCATAAAAAGTTTTAGAATGATCAAAAACACTTTTCCTTTAACAATGTCATCAGACTTGAACAAAGTATGGGTCATTAGTTCTTATTTAACATTATTTTGTCCACCTTTGATAAATGATTGTCACTTTGAATTAGAACATGAAATTGAATAGTTTTATTGTTTTGCCAATTTAGGGTAAATATATGTGAAATAAAATATCGTAAGTTTTGGTAATATTGTTTTGTACGATAATTCATGATCAAAGTAAATCCTTTCACTAAGTATTTCTTTTCTTGTGTACACAATAAAATCTGCCTATTTAACCTTGCAGGTAGCCATAAGCCCTTGCACTTGGTAACAGTAATTGTGGTTTCTTTTTAAAGTTGGTTTTGATCATTAGGCACACTTAAAAAAAAGATGAGTCCTCACAGGCATCATTAATTGTCTTTTTCTTCTTGGAGAATGGACATTTAACCTCACCTACCCCAAATGGTGTGGTCTCTGCAAAATCATATAATAAGCAGTCTGGACTGGCACCAAGCCATGGTGCTTCTGCATTAACAATTAATCCACAATGAACACAAGCTGACATAGATTTGTCACCTGCGGTTTGTTCATTAGTTTTACCCCACAAACATGGTGTTTTTGATGTGTTTGATGAAGGTGAAAGGATTTTTGTTAGTAGCGACTTAGGAAAGATTGATTCTTTACGTTTCATAACTGAACCAAAATTTCAGGCAGTCAAGTGAGACTGTCTTTTTTGAAACCACTGCATGCATAATGACTGGCCGCTTGTGTTGCACTCTATGGCAACCATTTGTTGTTTGGTGTTAAATAAAGTGTCTTTGGTAAATTCTATATATTCCTGGGAAGGCAAATGCTTGCACACTTCAGCAAAATCAGGGATAGGTACTTCTTTTAAAATGGACTCTCTAATGTTGTCATTATTTAAAGTTGACTTGCATGCAAGTTAGATTCGGTAAATGCTCTTTTTGAAGGCAACCCTTCAAAAAATTGTTCATGTTCGCATGGGTGATACTTGTTTGACTCTAGAAGGCCTTGAAAATACTTGCAAGTGTCTACAGATTTCAACCCATCACCTAATTTTTTTAAGTCAATTTCACTGACATCTTTAGCAAAAGCTGGTGCTGGGTTGTTGTACACAGTTTGGTGCACTTTGTCTTTTTTGCAGGTTGCCTTGTTAAATTTAACTTGTTCAAACAATAATGCAGATTCAAGTTTTTCACTTGAGGGAGCATGCCACTGCTGTAGTAATTGTGTACATGTCAAGTCGTCTGGTATTTCTGTTAACTCAAGTTGAATAAAGTCTAAAATTTGAAAAAGCAAAGCAGCCACATGCTTGCAGCAACCACCTTTTACAGCTTTACATGAGCAACTTGCATCAGTTACTTTACCAGTGTCCTGGCGTAGGTGCACATAAACTGAATAGTTCGCCTTTTTCATCGAAGCATGCACGTTACTTTTCACCAGGAAAAACCTTTCAGCGCCCTTAAGGCCCTGTCACACTGTTGCGTATAATAGGAACGTATGAGTCGCGTATAAAGATCGTTTCATTCATTTTTATACGCACGAAAAAGTCTGTAAAAATAGGATATTTTGCATAAAATTAACTTATTAAACGTATGAGTATCGTATGAGTAGCCTGTCGCTGGCGTATGCCAGCGTATGAATGGCTTACGAGAAGCGTTTGAAATGCGCATGTCAAGCATACCAATGGCGTTTCACAGGCTTTAATCGTATATAAGCGGCAGTATTTTCACACGCCTCCATTCGAGAAAATGTCAAACCTACAGTGAAAAAAGAAGAAGAAACCATGGCAAATACGAAGACATCATCTACCCGCGGACGAAGAAAAGGAAAGAGGACTCCATCATCAGCCGTTGCCAAAGCTGACGAACAACGTGTTTGTGCACCTGCAGATGTAGTTGAACCACCTGATCATGATGCACTTATTCCTGAGACATCTTTAAATAATGCGCGACATGTTCCTGAGCTCTCAAAATCTCCAACACAACCTTCCCAAGACTCCCATAATTCATCGGCTTTATCATCTGAAACCATTGATGACTTCACTTCCTTCCGGCGGGCTGATAGCAAGGAGAAAAATAAGAGGAAGAGGGCGGAAAAAAAACCCTACAACCACAGCGCCACAGAAGAGGAGCTGATGCTGGAGTTTATCATGGACAATCCTTTGCTGTGGAATGTGAAGATGACAGATTATAGGCGAAAAGACAAGAAAGAGAAGATCTGGGAAGAGCAAGTACATCAGATGAATAAGACTGTTGACATCCTCAAGGGCTGGTTCAGATCGCTGCGCGACACCAATACGCGCCTTGACAAAAAGAAAAGCGGGGATACTGCTCCAAACCTGACTAAGAGAGAACAGTGGATCCTCTCAAAGTTTGCCTTCCTGAAGACTGTCACTCGCCACCGACCGGAGCCCATGCAGAGTGTAAGTATACAACCATATTACCTTAGCAACATGATAACCAAGTAATTTGAGACAATTTCCACATGATATTTTTGGTTTTTTTAGGTGAAAGAAACCATCCAGCTTCACAGAGAAGATCTCAATGCTGCCAAGAGCGCCTGCGCTGATATGCAAGATGTCTTAGATGAAGTCACTCCAATACCATCATCTACCGCTGGAAGGTCCCACAAGCGACCTCAGGACACAGAGAGTGACGTCCTTGAGACTCTACAGAAGAGAGTTGCTGTCTTGCTGAGTCTGGCACCATCCTCAAAGATATCTGCAAAGCTAAACAACAGCCCATTACAGCACGAAGTGTCTTTGCAAATTATGTTAAAGAGAGCCTTTTGACTATGTCCAAGTCCAAGTACAAGAAGGCAAGGTCCTCCATCAATAGGTTATTGTCTGAACTCATGGATGAGGACAGCGATGATGAATTTCCAAGTGCAATGGCGGCTCCATCTATCAAAGTGAACCAACAAGGGATCCCTTCTCAACCACCCCACGATTTGCACCCCACTACAAAGTCACCCGAACATTACTAGTCTTTCAGGATTTCGAGACATCATGGAATCTACTGATGATATTGGATTTCAGGATGAGGTTCTCAACCTTCAACCACCAACGTGAAAGAAGTATTGACTATAGACCACGGCGGCTGTATGGCTTCATCATTGTCTCTCGGAGGGCAAAGGCATCGTCACCTACAAAGAAGTAGGGGACACTCTGATAGTCATTTGGTAAAGCATCGGGGATGGGGAATCCTATAGTTCCGTCTTCTGTTAATTCTTTGATTTCAGAGTTGTTGTAGATCTGTTCGTCCGATGATGACCCTTTACCACCAAGGTCTGCCCAGATGAATTTATAATCTGCGTCTACAAGGCCCATGAGTACAACAGAGTAGAGTCCCTTTTAGTTGAAATATTGGGATCCACTTTTTGGTGGACATTTGCAGGCAATGTGCTTTCCATCTATAGCACCACAAGAAGTTCCACCTCTTGAGGAACTTATCAGATATGGCACGCCATCCCTCTGGCGTGGTAGGGCAGGTCATTACTTCGGACATGTATTCGTCGATGATGGCTTGGCAAACCTCTCTGACAATAAGTGACTGGGTGTTGTGGGGGACCCTCCATCCGTACTTCATGGCTGAATACGTGCTCCCAGAGGCAAGGTGTCGCAAAGTCAAAGAGAGCTTCAGCCCAGGCTCTAGGGGTCGCCTATACCAGGTATGTTTCTTGGTGATCCTGCAGGGACTCACTCTTGCTAGAAGCTCATCAAACATCTCGGGGACCATCCGCATAAAGTTCTTGAAACATCGCGTATCCTCGCTTCGGAGTTCCACCAGAAGTTGGTCGTAAATGCCAAACTGCCTTCGCCTTCCGATCCACGATCTCATCCATACCTCGCGTCTTTTTCTTTTTCTTTTTCTTTTTCTCCTTTTCCTTCTGTTATTTTCTATGTGACGAATCGTCAAAGCTATGAGATCAAACTGGTATTCAAGAACAACTAACTCCATCCTTTATCCTCGAAGGTACAAGATGATATGAAGGCATCCAACATAAATATATATTATAGACAAAAAATGACATGCTATAATATTATAATAATACCCTTTCTCGTAACGTTTGCAATACGCTGAAGATACGACGACCAGGCGTTAAATATACGCTAATTGTACGGTAAATGCGTTACTTAATCGTCAGTCATACGCTAAGCCCTCTATAGACGTTAAACATACGTCACACATAAGTTAGACCTTCGTTACTGATGCGCTATCAACACGTTAGTTGTACGGCACACTTACTCATTTGCGTATGATTAGCGTACTCAACCTATTAATACAGTACATTTAGCGTCCTTCTGCCGTATTCAGCGTATGACTAGCTTATCTTTACCGTATAAACCATACGTCCAAACACGCACAAGATTTTTAAGCATGCTTAAAAAAAATTTTCTTCCTCGGCGTATACCAGCGTATGTGACCGTGCTCGGAACGTGTATAACTTACGCACGACGTACCAACAGCATAATTCAGCGTATTCCGGCGTATGCGTGATATTTATCATACGCTGCCATACGCTAATGTGATACGCAACAGTGTGACAGGGCCTTTAACGACGTTAGCTTTTACTAAAATTTGGGTAACCATCTTATCTTTAAAGAATTGGTACCCATACTTTTTGTGCTTGTGAGCATTTGGTGGCTTTCCGTGTTTGGCTGAACTGTCAGTTATCAAATGTTTTGTGAGTAATTCATGGGTGAAAGCGGGAATACCACTCAAGTTTTTGGTCCACAAATTAGACTTTGAGCAAAGGACCTCTTCGCCGTTTTCCATTTTTCAAGAAAAATATATCCAGAAACGGTCGAAATAGGTGGTTGGCGGCCAAGCGAGCAATTTATATTTTGAATCGCGTGAATTTTACGTCGTTGAAAAACTCCACAAAAACGCATAAGCAGCAATGAAAAGCACTTAAAAGCACTTCAACACAACAGAAAATTTTTGAAACAAGAAAGCTCTATACTTCAAACGGTAACTTTTCGCGCCCAAAAAAGCTCAATGTTTTGGTTTTGGGAGAGAACACTTGATCAAACATGTGTTTTTTTAGACCGACCAAGTGTGAAAACATTTTCGTGTCTCAGGCCGTGAGAAAGCAGTCGATTGCCGTATTACTCGGCGAAACGATCATCCTCTTTGTTCCGCTTTCTTCAAAAGTAATTTAACTGAACACATACCTTTTGATTGGAAAAGATAGCAAAATTTGTGTCTGGCCATTTTAAATCGAAGCCACAGCACGCTTCGGCAACTCTGTACGCCATGCTGAATATTTCAAAACATTTTCATCGTAGAAACCCGAAACAAGGAAAAAATATGAAGCAAGACGTACATGCAGATTTGAAAAAAACTTTAACCGAAGTCAAAATGATAAAAGTTTTCCGTAAATTTTCACATCAAAAGCTTCTTTGTCTGTTCGAACACAGCAAGCGGCCATGATGGAAAATTCTGCAGTGTCACTGAACTACCATGATCTTTTGCAATTCCGCAAGAGGTCCAATTAAAGGGGACTCTTGCCACTAGAACTAACATAATGAACATGTTAAGTACAGTCGTGAAAGAGGAACATTCGAAGGCAACAGCCACGTGTACTAATACTCGGAAAACACTGCAAGGCACCGATCATCGTGTATCAAGTCAAAAAGCAGCCCTTGAGGAAGAGTATGCCATACGATTTCCAGTAAAGCGTCAATGTAAAGAAGCTTCAAGCGAGTCATTGTTTGTTGGTGAACAAGAGAAAGAAGATTTTCGTTTAGCTCTAAAACTACCGCAACAAGAGATCGAAATCGATTCCGATGGCGTAGAATCAGTCAACTGCAGTGAGGACGAAGACCAGATACAATGCGAAGCAAACGCGGCTGCGGCTTTGTTACGTTTAAAAAGTCGGCGTAAATAGAAGAACAATGGCACCGTTAATACAAATACTATATATATTACTACTAAATGTAATTTGTTTGGTCTGCGCCCTGATCCTATTAGACGGACGTTGATATTTAGGGATGCACTATTATATTTGCAGCTAGTTCATATTCATTTACTTTGAGTTTGATTTTTCAACGGTATGAGCTTTATCGTTTGTACAATTCATTAGACATTAAGTTTCGAAAATTTATTTAAAATCTAAGTTTATTGAAGTTCGTATGAAATTCATACATGAATTTGGGAACTTTTGCGTTCAGCTTTGTGTTGATTATGACATTTTTTTCCAGAAATCGACATGTTACATATTTCTATTTTTAGCAAATCCTATAGCTAATGATTAAACATAAACAGACGCGCTTCGGGTTATGTTGTCTCTTCTGTTCAAAGTTATAACAGTGCGTTCAATCATCATTTTTTTCTATTCAAAGCTATTAAACAGTAATTGTATTCATTATTTTACTTCCTGGCCTGGTCCCTCGCCACTGCTTGGCTTTGCTTACGTAAGACTTTCTATACTCCTTTCATGTCTCCAGGTGTAATTGCCTCTAATGAAGTGTACATGTTATATATGCATTCAGGAATTGTTATGTTCGTACAGTCTCCAAATCTATACTTCAATAACGTACGCATCTTTCCAAACACGTATTCTGCAGGGTTGAAATCGGGCGAGTAAGCAGGCATATATACCAGTTCTATGTCAATATCATTTAAAAATTCTCTTAAGATTCTGCCTCTATCGTAGTGATGGGTTGCGCAATTGTCCATAACAATAACAGAACCAGCAGCCTCGTACCCAGGCGCTTTAATAGTAAAAATAATGTTGCATTCAGTTATTGTATAGAGGTCAGCTGAAAAAAACGCGAGCGCGCGAGGGTGCTTGGGGTGGTTTTGCCAAATTTAGCGCCTGGCAGAAAATGAATTCAACATGGAAACAATCAAATGAATTATACAATATAATACAATACAATATAATTATATACTATGATTACTTGAATTAGATCCAGATTTTTACAGATACACCGGTTTTTAAAAATGTTATAGATTGATTAATATTGAACATTTCATGTTACAAATTATATCCGATAAATATCACGTATAGAATCAATTCACTTTTAAATTCAAGTTGTTGCCATATCGCGTTGAATTCATCATCGGATTATTAAAACTGTAAATAAAGGAATATGAGTTTATCTCAGTTTATGTCATGAACAGAAACCTCTTAATATTTCGTAAATGCGCTCGCTTTTCCCAATAGTATTATGTAAATACGGCAGGCAATTATTCGAGTACTCTACGAATATAGTCACTCCGACAGAAAATATTTAAATAAAAGTACCTTCAGATGATTCTTCGCCAAAGGAAACGTTCATAATACTTGGCTAGCCTATCGGCAGAAAAAAATTATACATAATGAGAATATAAACTGCAAAATACAAGCGTTTGCCAGAAATCGGTCACGATTTGCCAGAAATCGGTCATTTTCTGCCAGGCGCTTCCTCGAAAAAAAACAACCTCCCCAAGCACCCCTGCGCGCTTGCTCTCTTTCTGCTGACCTCTATATAAGACCTGAATGCAACGTTATATATTTTACTATTAAAGCGCCAGGGTACGAGGCTGCAGAACCAGGCTCTAACACGGGCTGTCGAGCTCGAACATTTATAGAGTCGGAAGCTTCTTCAAAAAATCTGAGAAAATCCAAGGTATCTGCACTCCAGTCAACTGTATTTGCGTAATCTACGCCAGTTAGTGAACACATAAGGTTAACCGTTGTATTTGCAGTTACGGCGTACCTCTGAAATTCTACCGCTCTTTCTCTCATCGGGGCATGCCCGTATCTTCGCGCAGTGTGCTCTGGTAATTTTAAACCACATTCATCAAAAAATTTGAGAGTATATGGATTTTTACCATACCAGACAAACCAGTTATGGAAATAGTCCCGTGAGGCAAGTCTCCAAACTCGTGAAGATCTTGCAAGATTTCATTGTATGTAATAGATGGACGCTGGCTTTTTAAAAACTCAATATATTGCAGGTCACCGTGAAATAAATGACTAGGATTTCCACCTGAGTTAGGCTTCGGTAGGACTATTTTATCTTGGCAATAGCGTTTCCAAATTTTGGATTAAATAGACAGTAATTTATGATACGATTAACTATTGTTCTATAATCACTTAAACATGCGGTTCGTTGTATTTTGATGAAATGTGTAATATATGAACGAGTCTAGTATAAACATCTGATCACGTCTCGGCATACAGTCGGTGACTTCTATCCACCAGTCATTATTATAGTTCGTACACCACGTGTCGGAAGGGTGCACATTTATATACAAGCACATTTATGTTGGTTCTTTGACGTTCATATGGTAACTGTATTTCTTGTGTTGCATAGATGGTTTGTTTTAGTAAACATGAAACACTTACCTTTCCCTTCGAAGTTATGATTGCGTTTTGTGCGGAATCCAACTTTGAAACTTGAGGATGTGTGTCTTTAGAACGGTGTCTTTAGATTTATTTCATCCTCTATCAGAAACTCAGTCACCCACACTAGCTTTTCAGTTATTTGTCTTTCAATGTCGAAGTCATTCCGAGTCTCCGATAACGTTAAGAGTGCAATTTTAATTGGAAGGTTTTTAAGAGTCTGCACACGTTCCATCGCCCAAAGGTTATGTATAACTGAATCGCGCGAGTATAGGCGAACATTTTTGTTAAATAACTGTTGACATACATAGCGTATGGGCATCGGTTTAATGGAATATTTGTGCATATTCGCGGGTTAGGACGCCCAGTCAGCAATCGGGCCATCCGGCCTAATAGAGTGCCATATAAGGCCAAATAGGGCCCAAACGGGCCTATGAGCACATGCTCATAAATACTCAATGAGATATTTCAGGCCCAAACTCCTGAATGGGAAGAAAAAGGGGGTATAGCGAATGCGAAAATGTATACATTTTTAGAGCGAAATATATATTGGTGTTATATACAACGCGATGCTTGGAGCATAACTTTGATTAAGACACGGATTAACGCTTGTAACAATATGACTAAGTAGAACAATTTTACAAATATTTTAAACAGTCATATTGTACGAGCACTACACTATTTTCTTGTTTAGATCGTTTGACTTTGTCTTCCGTAAGCAAGAGTTTGCGTTGACAAGCCCGGACTTGTCTGGGTTAGGACGCCCAGTCAGCATTTGGGCCATGGGGCCTAATGGTGCCATATAAGGCCATATAGGGCCCAAACGGGCTTAATAAAATACCTGGCCCACGAAAAAATGAGCAAATTATTTTTAGGAATTTGTTGAGCCATCATCTAAGTATGGGTCGCACTTGTAGGAACTGTCCTGTGTTTGGGTGTGGTAGTACAATTTTAGCAAGGTTAGTAATCATCTCTACCAAGTGGTTAAAGTGGAGTATGACAGGAATATGTGTACCTCGACAGATTAAAGAACCAAAGGATTTCAATATAGAGGAGCGTCTGGAAATTTTATTAGAGCCACAAGAAGAGATGGAGAGAAATTTTAATGTTTACTTTAAGCACTGCAAAATCAAAGCATGTGCAGTCTAGTCGTAAACGAAGAACCTCAATCCGGGGGAAATGAAGAAAGTACATAAGGGATGGTTAACATTTTAGTTTGTGTGCATGTACTGGACAACGAAAAAGTACCGTTGAGCAGATAAGCACATGCTCATAACTGCTCATGAGCAGACATCTGCTCATAAAACTGCGTTGCTGCTCGATAACAATGAGTTTATGCACTTGTAGTGCTAATGGGATGAGCTGCCAATTTTGAGGAAGAAATTTCAGCCGCAGTTAAAATCAACGCAGACACGAACGGGAGTATTGCCCACTACGAGAACAAGTAAGAATGTCTCAAACAAACTCCGAAAGTCAAGAAAGTGATTTCCAAGATGATGTCTCGACCACTTCCACTCAACAATCTGGAAGTTCGACGACAACTTACTCAGAATGTGAAGAAGAAATGGATCCCTGGATACCGTTAATAGAAGAAGCAAAAAAAGAAGTAACACAGCTTTCTAGGAAATGAGAGAAAGCCTGATAAAAAGCGGTTTCAATGAGCACTCCGCTAAAGAGAAAGCTTACTTCAGCTTACTGCTATGCCTAGACTCCAGAAAGAATTAGAAAATATATCTATTTAGAGCGCCTTTTATGGATGAGACAACTAAAGAAACATCCGCTGCATAAAAAAATAATGCACACAAAAAATGCGTTTATTACAAATGATGATTTTGACCAAGAAGAAGCAATAGAAGCTGCCGTTGATACGAAAAAGTTTCGTATTAAGAGGCTTTTAAACGACCACAAGATTGAAGATGTGAAGGAAAATAAAGGCAGTGATGATGAAGACGACGATGATGATAGGTTCTAAGTATCTGGAACCAGCTATCTCGTTGGAAAGAAAACTCATACCAAAATAACCCACTCGAATCAGGCTATATTGTCTCCTCTACCAAGCCGTCTACCCTTAAGTACACGGATAAAACGACAAGAGAACAGTTTACAAGCAACGAGACAGTCATCACAAAGCATACAAAGAATATTTAAAAAATCAACTTTTAAAATGAACAGTCCTCATGGTATTTAAAGAAATATTCTCAATGTTGTAACATATGTACTTTGAGTAATAAAAGATTTTTTTCGCAAATCCTTAGTTTGTATTTATAATTATGTATAGCGTGAGCGCACAGCTCAGTGAGCTCTACATATATCTGCAGTAAGAACTTGAGACTTCCGTGATGCCAAAAAGTAAAGCCAAAGATGGCGGATATTGAGGCGCTATAGTACGTCAGTCTCAGTCTTCCTATATGTGCGCGGTCATCTAAATTCGTATTTTTTAACTTTATTTTTTCCTATTTTTAAGTAAAAATGAGGGGAATTTCAATGAAAGGTATAATACTAATGCTTTGTATTGAGATACTTTTATATTTCAATTAAATTAACAAAGAAATAAGCGATATTTTACTAAGAAAGCTACGGAGTGGCGGATTGTTGATGTTTTCGGCTTTTCGCAAATCACTGACAACATTTACTACAGAATATGCTTCCCAAAAACAACATAAATACTAGTAAAACTTTTCTGAGTTCAATTCATCTTTATCAGGCTTTCATTCATGTAAAAAAGTAATAGGAAAGAAAATTATGCTGAAAAACGTACGGGTTTGAAATATTACTAATATATGAATATGAAATTTATAAACAAGACTCATGCATAATGCACGTATAAAAGAAACCTTAAAAAGAGCTCTATGATAGGAAAGCTGGCCAAAAAATAAAGGACAACCAGTGTTAAAGCGTTTCGAAACAAAAAACGAAACAAGGAATAATATATGGAAATAAATCAAAATTATACAAAATCTGAAATGCGTAGTTGAATTTATGGCGAAAAATGCACATTTACTCACACTTACAGTTGGAAAATGCGGCACCCACATTGAGTAGATGCAAAGAAACACATTCTCAATAAAATAAATAAATTTTTTCCATTCTTGTGCTCGCAAAATGATGAAAAACACGAAAATCTGAGGGTTTCGGGAACGTCACTCCCGGTCAAAAACAATGAGAAATATTTGGCCGCGCGAGTTAGGAGACTGAAACTGACGTACAATAGCGCTTCCATCTCCGCCATCCTTGGCTTCACTTTTTGTACCCAAAGTTCTTACTCCAGATATATTTGGAGCTCACTGGCACAGCCCTCCCACGCAAGTCATTCCACGTGTAAGTTGTATGTTGCAATAACACACTTGTGCGCACATCATCTCGCGTGGAGGCCGCGCATACTTTCGGTAAAAACCGACTGTTCCCGAGAAAAACGGTCTCCCCAAGTTGCCTTTACTTAAATCCTTCACAACTCTCATCCTGGTCGGTCTTTGGTGGGTATCACACAGCGGATGAATCGCGCCATTCGCCCTCCACATCATCATAGCCGTATCAAATAGCGAACGATCGACCTAGTTCAGGGCAAAAGAATTCACAGCATTTAGGGTTGTTCTTGTTGCAAACCATTCGTAGAGATTGCGGTCGCAGGCACTCCATGTAAGCACACCATTGCTGTGTTTTCTCGGGCAATATCTGTTCGATGTGCGATATTTATTTTCATGCTTTCCTTTGTTTTTTCGGGCGAACATGTTCAGGTTCGTCCTATATATATAAATATATATATATATATATATATATATATATATATATATATATATATAATATATATATACTATACATATATATATATATATATATATATATATATATATATATATATATATATATATATATATATATATATACACCCATTTGCAAAAACGTTGGCCGCAGATATATAGATAGATAGATACTCGAAGTCTAATTAGAATTGCATATGAATACATTTGCATGGGATTTCAATCATATTACACAACATATGCAATTCTAATTAGATTTCAGGTATCTATCTATATATCTATCTGCGGCCAACGTTTTTGCAAACGGGTGTATATATATATTTATATACAGGGTGTATCAAAAAAAAGGTAATCCAACTTCAACACGCTATTGTACGTGAACTACTCAGTCTATGAACGAATTTTTTTCACTTTCGGAAAGATCAGGATTTTAACTATCGGATGACATGTTTTTAATACGAAATGGTGAAAAAGTGAGCACATACGAGGCTGATAAAAAATGTTAGTCGCAATCGCATATTTTCACCTTTGAGCCTAATTAAAGCAGTGCATAACAAAAGAAAAGAGCAATTAATCACGAACATGTCACAGCTTACACTGGTTTTATGCCGCATTGCTTGGAATGTTCTCCTGATGTGATTTATTCCTACTTAATATGCATATGCGGTTAGTTTATTCAAAAGCAAAATTCTTCAATTAATCCCAAAGAGAGTTAATTTTCAATGGTTTTAGTCCCAACTCTCAGAGGTGAAAATATGCGATTTTGACTAACACTTTTTATCGGCCTCCTATTTGCTCATTTTTTCACCATTTGGTATCAAAAACATGTTATTCGATAGTTAAAAGCCTAAACTTTTGGAATGTGAAAAAAATTCGTTAATAGAATGAGTAGTTCACGTACAATAGCGCACCAAAGTTGGATTACCTTTTTTTTGATACACCCTTATATATATATATTATATATATATATATTATATATTATATAATATATATATATATATATATATATATATATATATATATATATTTATATATATTATTATATATATATATATATATTATATATATATATATATATTTATATATTATATTTATATATATATATATATATATATATATATATATTATATATATATAGGCAAAAATGTTCTCCGTGTTTACCATACTTACCCTTGACGGGCATATTCAAAACCTAAGAATGTAAATTTGTCCCTTTCCCTCACCAGCTCACTCATTACGAGTGCCTAGGCCTTGGGACCCTAGGAGGCGGTTTAAAAGGAGAAAGGAACACACACACAACCCAAGCCATACGTCCATCCAAAGCGTTAATCAGCTGAATGTGAGAGATCGATTTTACGTATCTATCAGTGCGAATGTACATTCTTAACATATCAAATGTCCAAGTGCCACACAACTCATCTCATCGTCGTCATGAACATTCTTACAATGCAGGAAATAAGTATAGTTAAAAATACGTAGGTATCCGCGCCAAGTACTTTTGGTTATTAGGAACCTACGCCTACAATACTCTGTAGGATTTCTATATTGTTGAACATGATTTGCTCCAATAATAATATTATAATAGTATGAGAAGCTACAAGCAGGACAACATATCACTAATGCTTACCATGATCAATTCCACTTTAGCTACATACAATAATATTCCTTCCCCTCACCGATTTCTCATTCCAGGCTTGGGACTGGACAACGGCTGGTTTAAAAGGAGGAAGGAAACCAACACACGAACAAAAAAGAGATTTTATTCATGATATGAAGATGTGATGCTATTGTATTATATTACCAATGTGGGATTATTACTAACACGCATTCACGTGTTATTCCATTACCAGAAATTTGCGACATGATAATTTGCATGTATACTAATTTGCATTTAACTTTCAGCATAATGGCCTTCAACTTTTACTATAAAATACATTAGGTAATTATACAAAACTTAAAAATGCCGTTGCCCTAGACCTTGTCCACTGTTTGCCGACCTCTAGATCGGTAGAGCACCTGTTTAGAAACGTTTTGGTGACAGAATTTTTTAGCTTGGGCATTTCTGCATTCTGCCAAATTTAAAGATATATTGCTCAAAGTTTTGTCCGTGTTCTGTCCACGAACTTTTAAAATCGCTCACATCGATTCGAATATTTCGATTCAGATAGTTGATAAATTGACGTGTAATATACCAAAAAAATTGTTAAAGATATTGTCTTTCGTATTTGCGTATAAACTTTTCTGTACGGCTCGGATTTTTACTGCAATCACTTTAAAAAATACTATCAGTCTCATCTGTAACTTGAATAATACGAAGGCTATATACCCATTTGTTCACAATCATTTGGCCGAACGTAGAAATACCTAAGGTAAGTAATTCGATCATTAAAACGTTGGGAAACGGCTGTTTTATTGATCCAGAGGTCGGCAAACAGTGGGCAAGATCTAGGTCAACGGCATTTTTAGATTTTGTGTATTTACTATATGTATTTAATAGTAAAAGTTGAAGGCCATTATGCTGAAAGTTAAATGCAAATTAGTATAAAATGCAAATTATCATGTCGCAAATTTCTGGTAATGTCACATGAGCGGGACAATCAGTCGCGAGCTGTCATACAAAATTTACTATAACGAGAGTGCACAAGCCTAAGCGTGCGTAATATCAAAATTTAGAAAGGTTGTTATAGCAAATCAAGAGTGCACAAGCCGAAGCGTGCTTTATTTGAATTTACTGAGATAGTATGAGGAGCTACAAGCAGGACAACATATCACTATTGCTTACCATGATCAATTCCACTTTAGCTACATACAATAATATTCCTTCCCCTCACCGATTTCTCATTCCAGGCTTGGGACTGGACAACGGCTGGTTTAAAAGGAGGAAGGAAACCAACACACGAACAAAAAAGAGATTTTATTCATGATATGAAGATGTGATGCTATTGTATTATATTACCAATGTGGGATTATTACTAACACGCATTCACGTGTTATTCACATGAGCGGGACAATCAGTCGCGAGCTGTCATACAAAATTTACTATAACGAGAGTGCACAAGCCTAAGCGTGCGTAATATCAAAATTTAGAAAGGTTGTTATAGCAAATCAAGAGTGCACAAGCCGAAGCGTGCTTTATTTAAATTTACTGAGATAGTATGAGGAGCTACAAGCAGGACAACATATCACTATTGCTTACATATTTACTATTGCTTGTAGCTCCTCATACCTATCTCAGTAAATTTAAATAAAGCACGCTTCGGCTTGTGCACTCTTGATTTGCTATAAAAACCTTTCTAAATTTTTATTTATATATATATTATTATATATTATATATATATTATATATATATTATTATATATATATATATATATATATATATATATATATATATATATATGCATAAACGCGTTTCGCAAAAGAAAGATGGACACATATCTGGGATGAAAGTCAAACATTTACAAACAAACGCTTTTTTCGAATGATTTGGTGCGCGTTGACAAACGTTATGAAATCATGGATGTTCTTGTCTTGATAGCATAAAAATTGATGATGCATGGAAACAATTTGGCGCTCGTGTATTCGCTATAGACATATTGACACATGTTAAGATAAAATATGAATTAAAGTATAAACTAACGGTGGGAAGCATCGCACAACATATACATAGAAAACGAACTTTTAAAAAAAAAGTCCTAATGCTATGGAAAGAAACATACTATTAAAATGTTGACGTACTAAATGTGACTTGACAAATAAAATATTTTTCTCGCAAATCCTTACTGTCTACTTAATTACCATTTAGTTACGTCACACTCTCACCCTGCGTGGAGACCACGCATATCTTCGGCAAAATCAGCCTCTGAATACTAATTACCCCAGTGAACTCTATATATATGGAAGGCTCGCTCCAGTTCAAAGTGTGAAGCCAAACATGGCGGATCATGAAGGCTGCTTGGATACCGAACCTGCCTCCACGAAGCGTACAATGCGCGCGTGGAAATTCAAAACACGAATTATAAAACTTGACGAAAAATAAAAAAACTCACATTTCGGACGTTACAAAGTTTTTAAAAAACGATATTTTAATAATGAATACATAAAATTTGTTACAACCTTACCTGGCAATGTTATTCTTTCTAAGAGGTAATTTATGCCGTATATTTGTGTTGTGTAACTTGTGTTAACAAAACTGACCAAGTTCAACTCCTACACGTTGCCGCCATATTGAATTTTGACCGCTCGTGCGTGGAGGTCTGGTTCGGTACCCAAGCAGCCCTCATGATCCGCCATGTTTGGCTTCACTTTTAGATTACGCAATGTACTAGAGCGAGCCTTCCATATATAGAGAGTTCACTGAAGTACCCCTTAGTTCTACCCTTTGAATACTAATTACTTCCGTTATTGTATGGGGGGTACCTACTCAGAGGATCTTTATTCACGTCGCCACTGGCGAAGATCACAATACTTGGCCGATCAGTTTTGGATACGTTGGAAACGAGAATACCTTCAAGAACAGCAGAAGAGAACGAAATGGAACGATAAACAGCCAAATAATTATAAGAAAAGGAGATATCGTCATCACGAGCGATCAAAGTCCACGTAACCAATGGCCCCTCGAAAGAGTCGTTGAAGCGATACCAAGCGAAGACGGAAAAGTGAGAAAGGCAAAAATCGTTATCTCAAAGAATGGAGAGAGAAAAGTCTATCACAGACCAGTTAGCGAACTCGTTACTTTAATGTATACCCAATAATCGAATGTTTTATACGTTTTACCATTGTAGCAAGGATGTTTTACCATCCTTGGGCGAGGAGTGTTATGTACTTGATGTAAGAACTCTTTTTTTAACTCGCCTCAGGCCCTCTTAGGATATAAAAAGAGCAATTTTCGTCTTGGCAGCCTTTTTTGTATGGTCGGAGCTGGAGCTAACAACTAAACTTATATATCGGAGTGGAGTAAAGCCATAGATTTTTAAAATTTCACCTTGGCTTTGTACGAACGAATAAAATGTTATTCTTATTTCGTGTTCTTCTCAGTTGACACTTTGCCCCACGTTGGGACGCAACACCCGGTATTTGAATAATTTACCAACTATAATAGTTTTATACACAGCGCTTGTTTTTTATGCTCAGTTTGTGATTCAAATAATTATTCAAATATAGCTGGAATGTAGTCACAACAAATACATTATAGTTAAGCTGTGTATTTGCGCCGTAGCCATAAAAGCAAAAGCTGCAGCTTCATCGTCTTGTTTCGACAACGAAGGACAACCACCAGTTAACGTGTCTCTCTTCTCCATCGCCAGTTGTTTTTTGTTGCGGGACTTTGAATCCTTGTTTGTGACACCAGACTGGAAATTGAATTGATCGGATGAAGCTTCCCTTCTTTTTTTTCGCTTGCTTGCTTTGTTATCGTTCTTTTTACTTCCTAAAAGACCTTTGTGTTTCCGCACTTATTCGGTCGAGAGCGACCTTTCATTTCCGAGGAATGTTGTCTATCTTAAGGCATCTTATGAATAACGTCTTACGAACGCATTGACAAGTCTAACTACAGTTTAAATAGTTTATATACCTTCAATGATTAATTACTGATCAACATGAAACCTTAAGCCCCCGTACAGACAAGTTTTATTTGCTTGTGTGTACGCGAAAAAAATGACAAGTTTTCCTTGACAAGAAGCCTTTTTCAAAAGCTAGTCATGCCAGCTTTATAAGTAGCAGACTGCGCAACAATATCTTGGACCAAATTGAGCGGTTTTTGGAAGTTTTATCATTTTTGTTTGTTTTGAGATTCGGCCCTATACTCATTGTATCATATGGTCGTAAATATACTCGACATAATACATTATCATATACTTGTCAAGAAAAACTTGTTCGCCATACACAGGAGCAAGTGAACTGGTCAAGAATCTTTTGTGAAGGAAAACTTACCCGTCTTTACGGGGCAAGCAAGTCGCATTCGAGTGAGCCATTGAATAGAAAGCTGCCTAACATTTTCAAGGATGAGTGTCGCCACATTGAGTGACCATTCACACACATACACTCCACTCTATAACTTACACTTCAATGCACACCCCACTCTCACTCACACTTCAAGTGTTCCACGCGTGTGCAGGCTCACTGGAATCGCACTCAAGTGTGAGTGTGAGTGTGAGTGAGCTTTTACAATACAGGCGTAACATGCGGTTTACAATCTGGAGCGTTTTTCCAACGCCTCTATTTCATTTTTCTATGTAAAAGTCTCAGGAAGTTTCTGACAATACGAGGGCGATCAGAATACAATTATGGGGTCTTCTATTCTGGTATTTATCGCAAAAACTTTCGTTCGTGCACCTTCATCCCTTAGGATTGACGACATTAGAAATAGTGGTGTAAAATCGCAATTCCGCTGCACAGTACTATATCAGCGTATAATATGTATTTAACTCTGCATGCTGATCTCAAGCACGTCTTGGGACTTGGATAGAAAGATTTCCATTCCTAATACATATTTACACTTTATCCAAATGATTGCAAATGGGTGTCACCCTAACTTATTTCTTCTTTGTGCGGCCCGGGAAGGGGGAAGGTGATGAACCATAAGGCTTGAGAAGAGGGCGAACAGCTTAAGGAGTGCGCAGGAGGTGTGCTGGGAAAGGAAAAAGAAGGGCAGCGAATGAAGGATGGCGGAAATTGAAAGCACAAAGCATGACGTAAAAGAAGAAAGAGACAGGATGCGAGGTTGCCTCGAATCAGTTTATGTTTCCCCTAGTCGAGTAGATGCAGTTCACTATCCGGGTGAAGTCGGACCTTTATTAGGAAAGGAATAATATTTATACTAATTTGTGAGACAAAATGTGATTAATAAATCTCGTTTATTTATGCAATCAAAGCTATAACAAGAGCATAAAGACAAATAAATATATAATTATTTTGTCTGGGAGACCTCGTTTTATATATTCAGCAATTGCATCAATAGCTTTAGCTATGCCCGTTAAGCCACACTTCGACAACCACTCGTTACACGACACTGCAAGAAATTCATAATTGATTGTTTAACATGACTTAATCCGTAAGACTCCCCAAAAAGTTCAAAAATCTAATGAGTAATGAAGGAGCGTTTTCTTTCAATTTCATTAGCAAGCCGTGGGTAGCACGCCAACTCGTATGATACTCTCAAAATTCTTACGAATAAAACAGATCGCAAACAAATACTATACCCCTTGAAAGATAGCTTTACAAGTACAATCCCCCTGAACACAAGATGTTTTCCAACACATTTCACAATGGTATTTCGAGAAACATAAATTGACACAACCTTTACAAAGTGCTTCGAAATCTTCAGCAAGGAGATATAAAAAATAGTATAAGATTAAAAGAAAGGGACGGGCCCTATTACTAAACAAGTCAGGCTAGTATCACCAGAAGCAGTGAGAGCAATCAGTCAGACTAACAGTACCGCAATGATCTAATGACATCGAAGACGACTTAAAGTGAAACACTAGGGGCATTACCTCAATCAGGATACAGTTAAACAGTGCTGCTAGCACGTACTGCATTGAAACAAAAACTTACACTGAATTTTTAAATATTGCAAAGCAGTAAGTACTGGCATTATCAGTTTCCTCTAATTAGCCTCAATCGACAGTCCATCAGACCATAAGTGCTATAACAATGAACTGATAAAGAATGAAACTTTCGTCTTAGGACTGAATACGTAACACGAGGAATATGGTATATTTAAATATATAGTTAATAAAAAAGAAACATACTCATTCCCGCTCTTCTAAGCAAGGGTGGATGATTTGATGCGCCTTTCATTAAACCTAAAATTGACGTGTCGAGTAATATAAGCTGTTCTGAATCTGCTCTGTAGAAGTTCAGGAATTATGCAATTTAATATTTTAGCATACCTGTTGCATGAGTGACAGAAATAAGAAGCACAAGAAACAACAGCGAATTCATATTTGAAAAATACCAACTTTGATGAAGATTTCAATATGATGTCGTGTACAGTTACTTTGTTGATCGAAACGGTTTGGCAAGGAATATATAGGTTTCTCATTGCCCATATTCGAACATTCTCTTCGAAAATGTTCTAGCCCAAAGTGCAAGATTACATAATTACACAGAAAACACCCACTCAGGGTTACCAAGTGAGAAGAAAACAATTCATTCAATATTTCGAGTTCAGTGTAAAGAATATTAGATCTCAGTTGGTGAGAAGTCGAGAACCCTTAAAATATTAGTTAGGAAACCGTAAAAACAATCAATTACAAAGGAAACGAAAAATGCTGAACATGAATATATAAAATTTTGCCCCCAATTTGGGTACTTTCTCTCTCTTGAAAAAAATCTAAAAACAACTTTTAAATTTCTGGTACCATGCAATTTAGCATTTATTCAGCTCTTTAATACTGGTGTATGGGATTTGTTCTTATATTACCATATCATAATATCAAGGAATGTTTTGTTTAGTGGCAATGCATGCAGCTATATAGTAATGTATTTTGAATCTTCAAAAAAGGGAAAATAGAATGAAGAGCATCCTGATCATGACAGGCTGATATTGGAGCTACAAAAATTCTTGAAATAATTAAAAGAATATGAAGTGATCATTTAATCAGATTAATTTCCCACATAATATCTATTCTTCTCAATTAATCAATACCTTACCGTCACCTGTGGTCTTTGACACAGTCATTCAAGAGTATTATATGACCTCATTAAAAACTTCTCACGATATTAACAACCCCATCCAATCTCGTTTGGAATGTCGATGTTGTGATTTTAATTGTTGCATGGTTCGAAACGCGTTAGCTCGTTGTCCAGAAGCAGTATTTTTACCCGTTTCTCTGGTCTATATATACGCGAATTTAAAGTTTGTTGTTTCAGTGTAGAATAACATCTGTGACTTTGGCCATACATGGGGATAAGGAAACATTTTTTCCAATATTATTATGTTTGGAATGTAGGTAAAGAGGCCGCAGAACTGAACAATAATACTCGGTAATAATATTCGACATTCAAAAACCACCCTTTTTTACTACAATTTATTCGTTTTTGATTTTTCTGGAATAAAAAGTAGGTATTTTAGTGTAAGTTGAGCATTAACACAACAAGCATATTTTACCTGCACGTAGCTGCAAGGAATAACTTGGATAAATTATGTAGTAAAGTAAAGATAAAGTAAGGATAACGAAGCATTCCGATATAGTGATTTGAGTGATATTGACAACAGGGAAATTCTCAATGTTTATATAATACTATAATCATTGAATACTATAGTCAATATTTATCTTCCTTTAAATTAATGCAGACTCGTGGTCTGTTGCTATTCATTTGTTTAATAAGTGTTTGTTATTAATTAAGCAAAAAATCTTACGCATTACCAGGAATTGGTGACAAGAACGGCTGTAGCCTGTGCGCTAATTTGCATTTAATTCATTTATAAATAATGGCCCTCGAGTTTTCCTATAAAACGTCGTAAAATGGATCACATTCATACGAACATTTCAATTGGGATTGTTGATGAATTGACGTGTAATATACCAAGAAATTTTGTTTAAGATATTGTCTTTGGTATTTCGGATATAAATATTCCTGTACGGTCCGTATTTTCCGTATTTTTTCTGCAGTCACTTTAAAAATAACCCCGAGGTTTGCCCTAATTTGTCGAACTACTTTTTTTATTTTTTTTAATTCTATTAACTTAACAATCGTATGAATGATGGTAACGACAACAGAACGTTAGTTCCTATTTAAGTCCCACCAAAAATTACATTGACATTATTACATATTTACTACAGTTATTACGATATTAACATACATATACATATAAAGTTACAAACAAAGTTATATAGGAAATGCATTTACGAACAACAGTTTGACCCTAAAGAACGATATTGATCAGTTTGTTCGAATAATAAATATATAGTTTAGATTTCAATATGGGAACTGTAGAGGATGATTTGATCTCTGAGGTCAAATTATTGCATAAAAATATAATTTTGTTAAAGTACGAGTTTCTGAATAGAGAAGCTTTCCACAGATTTGGACGAAGCAGATTGCCGGAGCTCGAGCGAGTGGAATGATGGAGAGACTGTGCAATGAACTGGTTGATATCAACTTCGAACAACCCGGATTTCCATGTGTAGAAGAAGACGATATCTTTCATTTCATGCCAATAGGAAAGAGGGATTAGATTAAGCTTTTTCAATCGATCGACGTAGGAGGATTCACAGTCCTATTCCTCTGAGGTTCAACAGTTCAACTAGTAAAATGCCTGCGGTAAAAAAAATTTAGTCGTTTTTCAATATGGTCTAGACTTCGCAGAGCTCTAGCTAGCCTGATGGCTAAAATTAAGCAATTCAAAGCGCAACAGCGAGGAGGAAGTCATACCCCCAATAATTCACCGAATCCTCCAACCCTAATGCATCCTTTGACAAACCTATATGTAATGGAATTAAAACAGGCTGAAAATCTGATGATTAAGACTGCACAAATGGACGCCTTAACTGCCGAGATCAGAATTATACAACAATCGAAGTCGTTAAAGAAATCAAGCCTATTACAGTCTCGATCCCTTTATCCACATAACAGCAATAGAGTACTTCGATTTAGTGGTCGCCTACGTCACGCAGAACAACTATTCGAAGAAAAACATCCAGCTATCGCCCTAAAGATTTCCACTTGGCGAACTTAGTAATCGACCACTATCAAGAAGCCATCCATCATCAAGGAAGACAGATTACCCATAGGAATTCCGTCAAGCGGTCATATGGATAATCGGAGCGAACCGAACGATTTAAAAAATATTTTATATATATTTTATTATATAAATATTTATATTTATTACTCAAATTACACATGTTACAACATTGAGAATATTTCTTTCAATACCACGAGGACTGTTCATTTTAAAAATTGATTTTTTAAATATTCTTTGTATACTTTATGATGACTGTCTCGTGGCTTGTAAACTGTTCTCTTGTCGTTTTAACCGTGTACTTAAGGGTAGACGGCTTGGTAAAGGAGACAATATAGTCTGACTGGGTTCTTTTGGTATGAGTTTTCTTTCCAACGAGATAACTGGTTCAAGATACTTAGAACATATCATCATCGTCGTCATCATCATCACTGCACTGGATACCGTTAAGATATGACAAGCAAAATACATTAATATAAAACATTAATAGTATTTAATACCAAAGCTTGCCTTTCAGACCGCAGAAACTGTTTCGACAGTCTAGAAAATTGTGGTGTGAACCAATCCTGGAGCGATGAACTTCAAAAATGATGCAAATATTTGTAGCCTTAAACTTAATATTTTGTTTGAATATATCAGCAGAATGGCTGCCGTTTTATTTATACCTGCACAATGGCTGTTTTCAATTTCAATACCTTCACAATGGCTGGTTTCAATTTCAATACCTGCAGAATGGCTGGTTTCAGTTTCAATACCTGCACGATGGCTGGTTTCAATTTCAATACCTTCACAATGGCTGGTTCAATTTCAATACCTGCACAATGGCTGGTTTCAATTTCAATACCTGCACAATGGCAAGGTCTAACTTCAATACCTGCACAATGGCAAGGTTTTTGCTTGCCATATTTCAAGAAGCAATTGATTAAGAGTCAAAAGAACAGTGAATCACATGTGCTTATGGTATGTTCAAATTATATACTATCACAATGTTTATGTACCATTCAAATAATGTGCCATTCAAATTCATTGCTTTCAAATAATGTGGAGGAAAATCTAGGTCCTAGGACATACCTTCCTGGTAACTACTACTGAAGCAATACACGTTTATATCAATGATGAATGATGGCATTCAATGTTGACTGATTGTAGGACTGAATACCACAGTGATAAGATATTATCAATGAAACTTGCAAACAAGCCACGCAGTATTAAAGATTTGTATGCTTGTATAATCTGGTTGTGATCAAAATTGCTCGGCAGTGGACAAATGAGCGATTGAAATGACAAAAATTGACACAAATAATGCAACGTTGATTTTACCTTGACTTTTATACAGAAATTTGCCAAAACTCAAAGCAGCCCTTCGAATAAAATCTGACTAAACGTCGGAAATGTTTCGAGTGTTTCCTTCAGCGCCAATTTGTCCGAGTGATTACCGACGAGTGCCGAACATCCCTCCATGCTACGCGGACACTTTCGACTCTGACATAGTGGTTAGCCGGGCATGCGCAGCGGCTACCCACAAAAATAAATGGCTCATTTTTTCGTGGGCCAGGTATTTTATTAGGCCCGTTTGGGTCTTGCTTTGGCCGTAAAAACGTTTTGGTAGAGCCGTGAAAACGTTTAAATAAAACGTGAAAATGTGTAGTGTGCATTATAAAATATGAGTATAGAGTGGGAAATAATAAATTCTAATAAACCGCTGAGTTATGAAAGTGTGTATTACAATAAAGGCCCACTAAAAAGTTGTGAAATATACTATAGAAAATGTATAAAGCCCTGATACTTCTAATTTCATTGTGGCAATGTACATATATTCGCTTATATGTCAATGCTATATCAACTTTTGAGTGTTTTGACAAGTGAACAGTTCGAACTTCGTCTAGGAGTGCATGCCAATTCAAGCATGCGACTAGAGTATCCGCTTCTATTTAAAGATTATAATATTCCCAATAACACTTAGTAACTTAGCAAAACAAAAATACTACATGTTGTTGCTATATGTGTTAAATTATTTTCACAATTAGAAATATTTCTATAAATTATTTGTATACGCTACTGTTCCTATGATATGTAAACAATAATATATTGATATATTCCTCCTCCATTTAAGCGGTGGGCACCGCCACACAATTTAATGAGGATAAATCTCAATTTAGATGTTTATAAAACCAGGTCTTGATCTAGATTAATGTAATCTTCCAGATCAAGTATTTCACAGGTTTCTTGTTTACGTAATATCCTAGAGCATGTCTTTGAAAGCACACGAGTCCTTATCAAAACCACTAAGGGCCAAGATTGATAGACTAATAAATTTCACGGGGTATTGTTGTGGTACCCATGGCATCTTACAAAAACCTCTCCAAGAACTCTTTGCATTGTGCACTTGTATGTTTGATATTTTGCCGGATAAATACCGATATTTTTACGTAACTATATTCTAGTTACGTAACAAATGTTTTAGAATTGAAGGCAAAATAATAAGCCGCCAAAGGGTATATAGACACAAGAGCATTTACTGAGCTGCAAAATCAGTCAAGCTGAGTGTATAGGAAACGGTCATCTGTGCAGACTGTGCTTGCGGAACACGAGGTAGACACACTTTACATTTCTAGTAAGTGAACTGGGGACAATAATTATTTATTTTAAAATTAGCTTGATTTTATTTTTTTTAGCATTTTTGAAGTTTTATATTTGCATAACGTGTTTTGGAAGCAGTTGTTACACTTTGCTTTTTGCTGAACAAAAAGTCTACTCGTATTACGCGGAGTCATATTTCTCTAAATTTGTCGCAATATAAGAGGAAATTTGGTAGTTTTTTGCTTCTTGCCGTTTCTGCATGCCAGCTACTCATGAGTTTCCATTGGAATATTAAAATATAGGTTATGGGTCGTGTTTTGAATATATTTTTACGGCGATTGGAGTTAATTAAAGCTCGTCATTTTTGAGTTGTTTTGGATCACTGAGCTATATAATAATTCCTGGAGGACCGGCTCCTAATGTTTTTTCTCAAAAAGTGAAGCAAGAAACATGGCGGACTTCGCCCTTCTGCGCTTGCGCAGAAGCTTTGCTGACGCCACATGGTCCCCTTTGCCCATGGTAATTACCACTGACCAGGCTCAAATATGAGCCCGCTACAAGAGAATGTTCCCCCCTGGTTTTGTATGAATATTTTTGTTTTTGCAGTGAAACCTTGTTGTTTTGTATTTTTCGATTTATTTTTCTGCTACAAAGGCTTGCAATAAGGCGTTTATTTCAGTTATATACAAGTCGTTGACGCTGTTTTGCCAATGCCAGAAATAATAAATATTAAAACGCAAAAAAAATTGTGGACGAAGGATTTTTATACGATTAGCTGACAGGTTATTTTATTTATATATTATATTTTCATTATTCATACATATTTTCTGTGTAAAATTTTTAAAATACTTGAATATTTTTCGAGTCTTGTCGGAAATTTCGATTATCTTTCGGATATCAATCGCCGACTAAAGGTTACCGGCAGAGAATATGTGATTATGTGATGTTTTCCTTAGAACATCATGCTTATGCATATCAGCCCATGCATAACTCAAGGGAACAAAGGCCAAACCTCATGCAAAATGCTGGGGGGCTGATTAGTAATAGTATTTCAAGATATATTCGCATAGGATATTTTCATTTAGGTCATTATAGCTATAAGTTACCCATATCTTATTACTGTATCCCAAGTAATGCACTTTCAAATGGTTCCCTGCTTGACTCAAGAATTTGAGTGGACTCATATTCCAGATAATGCAAAGAAAGGCTATAGTAAACAACAAAAATTTGATTATATATGGTACCAAGAAGATTATGGTACCAGTTGTGCTATCAACAAATGTCTTATGAATTAATGAAAATGCAACTGAGCCTATTCATTCCTCCATTAGTCTATAATCTATTAACCTTCAATTCCTGATTAACCCTATGATAATATTCCTTGTAATGGTAGGGAGGGTAAAACTGTCCAGAAAATTATAAAAGTTGCAGCAAATTGAAAACAAACTGCTCAGTCAATGCAAGTCTGTATAAATTTATTTTTCATTTAGATAACTATTGTAACTATAACTAACAAAGTCAACATGGTAAAATTAACAGTTTAATGTTCCAATAATTTGCAAAAAGCCATCCCCAAATTCCATAACCTCTTTATCCTAAAAAAGAGAGATCAGACCAAGTTTAACTGTTCTCAACAGAGTACACCCAGAGGACAGAACCAGAGATGAGTAGAAATCATTGCAAATTAACAAGCTTGAATCAAGCTTGTAGCTTGATTAACAAGGTGCAAGATGCCAAGAAAGTCTATTAAGCCATGACTTGGCAAACAAGATAACATACTGGACTTTTAACAAACACTGTTGAAATCTAACAGTGAAATATTTTGTATCAGCACTCACACAGTCATCATGTTTAATCTTTTAAATTCATCTAAAATAGACTAAGGATCAATAGAGAGACTAGTAGATTTACTGGGAGGATTGAATATTGATTTATCTTAATTGTTTGAATGAAAATACTCATTAGTTGGCATTAAATATGAGTGAAAGCTCCAGTGCAGGGGCGGCGGAACAGGGGGGGCTAGGGGGGCTTAGCCCCCCCAAAAATTTCATGAAGACTGCCAGAATGAAGAATGAGAGATGCTTTTTCAAATGTAGAAGATATCACTACACGCGCTGTGCCGTTTTCAGTTTGTGTTTGCCCATGAAAAACTACGATAAAAGCGGCAAGTAGGCTCTGAAATGGCCATTTCCGAAGATCTAGAGCACTGAAATTCCAAAAAAAATTCCCTCGGCGCCAACCATGGTGGCGCCTCGTTAAATCAGCCCCTCCAAAATGTATTATATTCCGCCGCCCCTGCTCCAGTGCCTGACATTTTCAAATCCCATAAGAGTTCTAATAAAAAAAACAACATAGCCTAACTTAAAACATCAGTTATTGATCCTTTTTCATAAAATATAGTTTTTCATAGCGTAACTAAGTCATGTACCATTGATCAAAAAGGCATATTTGCCGTTTTTAACATTAATTTCAAAGGAATTACTGCAACAGACGCTTTGGTAGTTGTCTATAGTCTATACCAAAGGCGAAAAACGAAAATGTTGTGAAAACCGGCTTACCTGAGGTAAAAATTAATATCCCGATAGATGAATTAGGCCATTCACAGCATCATAAGTAGAGCAAGAAACCACTTCTCCATATAACTTGTTGAACAGTGAAAAAGAGACTTTAGATGAAATGCGGAGAAAATATATGCCGAAAACAATACCGAAAACCGAAAATATTTTCATAAAAATCGGGAGGGTGATGGACACGTTTTTGACTTTGTATCGCGGTATGTCAGTGGTAATTACCATGGGCAAAGGGGACCATGTGGCGTCAGCAAACGCCGAAATCCGCCATGTTTTTTGCTTCACTTTCTGGCCAGGAGCCGGTCCTCAAGGAATTATTATATAGCTCAGTGTTTTGGATCAATTGCGCAATATTTTACTAACGTTTATTATTATGCGCGCTGCGTAGACTCGGAGATGAGGTATTATATGGGTAAAAAATGCGTACGTTATACTGTATACCGAATTATGGGCAGTTTTTTCATCCTTCTAGGGAAATCTGTTACTAGGTTCTTCACTGCTAATAAATTTTTACCTCTTCAATCTTTAGGGAGATTTACAATGATATGGACATGTTCGAAAGATGTTTATCAAAGAAAGAACTGAAGGTCTTAAGATTTCCAGACATGGGCATGTCATTTTGAACTATATGATTGTTAATTTTCATTCTCATGTAATTTTTAAGATGATAGCAAAGAACCTTAAGAGGAACATAATTCCGTATTTGAGGGCAGGAGCTTCTCATGCCATCTCTTCCTCAGAGGATATGAAGATATATCTGAAGTCTCTCGATTATGGGCCCGTCATGTCATCTAATATGGTAACCGAATACTCGTTTACTATTTTCTCTTCTCTGCCAATATATTCTTCATCAAATTCTTCCATTCGTGACCATTGAAAGCAAAGTTTTCATGTTCGTGATGTAATTATAGAAAATATAGACCGGGAGCCCAGAGGGTCGAGCCTAGCTGGAAAGCAAACCAATTTTAATGCACATAGTGATGTTCTACATGCGTACGACTATACGAAAATGAACGTCTGCCGGGGATAGGCTGGTGGGCGTGGTTAGGATGGGCACGTGTAAGATGCGAGAAAATCAGCTAGATCAGCTGTGAGATAACCGAAAAAAATATTTGCCAAAATGTTCAGTATAACTCTTGTAGTTACAAATGTCCACTGCCAGACATATTGGGTGGTGGGTTGGCCCCGCCAGACAGCCTCGAAGGCCCACTCACCAAATTTGTCTAGATCAGCTGTGAGATAACCAAATAAAATATTTGCCAAAATTTTCAGCATAACTCTTGTAGTTACAAATGTCCACTGCCAGACACATTGGGTGGTGGGTTGCCCCCCCCCCCCAGACAGCCTCGAAAGCCCACTCCCGAAATTTGTCTAGATCAGCTGTGAGATAACCAAATGAAATATTTTGCATGATGTTCGGTATAACTCCATTAGTTCCAAATTGCCACTGCCAGACATTTCGAGTGGTGGATTGACCTCGCCAGACAGCCTCGAATTCCCTCACCTCTAGAAATTGTCATTCATCTATTTCTAGATAATCAGCAAATTATATACTTGGAAATATATATATATAATAGTTACCAAAGACTATTGTCAGACATTTCTGGTGGTGAATTGTTTTTAACCCAAAAATTTGAATATAACTCATCACAGTTAATAGAAATGAACTTATTTAAGCCTAGACTGTACACAATCGGCCTGAAAAGCAACAGTACAAAATATTTGCAGTCCATTTCTGTCCGACATTACCAATTGTAATCTACACTGCGTCCAAGAATTATATGCAAAATAGTTTTTCCGCTACATTTCATTTGGTTTTTAAAAGAGGATTATGAAATTTCGTATATATTATGAAAACACTGTAACATGCCCACAACTGAAGCTTTTGGCTGATCTGAGCAGTGGTAAACAAACAGCGGCCATGCTTTAAATAGAGATCTTGGGCGTCCATTTTTATATGCAAGATAGGCTGCGGAGTTGAAAAGACCAAAATTATTCAAGCACTACAGCAGAAGCAACCCACCCTTCAAATCGCCAAAATGCTTCAACGCGACCATCGTAAAATTAAAAAATATGCTACAAATCCACAATCCTGCAATGGAAGAGCAGACAAGGGGAAGATTCAGGAAAAGTCAGGTGTGTCTCGTCGGGGAGTCAGTTCACTTAAACGCGAAGTCCACCGTAATCCTCGACAGACCTCCAAGCAGGTCTTCGAAGCAAATGGTATGTGTAACGTTTCTTAAAGCAGCCGATGTTCCATTCTAAAGCGTAATGCAAAATGTAAGACACCCTTGGTGCGACCTCTTTTAAGGAAAGTTCATTGAGAAAAGAGACTCGAGTGGACGAAAAAATCTGTGAAACAGAACTTTGAGTTGGTGAAAAAATATGTGAAACAGAACTTTGAGTTGGTGTTATTTACTGACGAGTCCCGAGCAACCCTTGATGGACCCGATGGCTGGAGAAGAGGATGGTGTGATATGAAAGGATTACCTCCAGTGTTTCAGGCATCAACAAGGCGAGTTATCTTCTGGGCTGCGATCATCAATGATGAACTTGTCGGCCCATTTAGAGTCGAGGATGGGGTTAAAACCGCCCCGAAATACATAGCTTTCCTAAAGGAGCATTTTTTGCCATGGTATAAGAAGAAAATTTGTCATTTCGGAGGAAATATGGTTTTTATGCAGGACAATGCTCCTTCCCATGCTGCACACTTGACAACAGGCTTTCTTAGTAAAGTTCTTGTTAAAAAAGGTGAAATTATGCAATGACCAGCACGCTCTCCGGATCTCAACCCAATTCAGAACTTGTGGAAAAAAGAGAGGTATATGCCGGTGGAAGACAGTACTCGTCAACAGAAGATCTTTGGAATGCAATTAAAACTACTGCTAGAGGTATTTCACCTGATGCAACAGGAAACTGATCGCATTGATGGATCGAAGGCTACTTTTAGTCAAATCAAATCATGGATGATAAATTAAACATTAATGAATAATATTAATCTTCTATTTTTGGTATATCATTATATAATTTATTATTTATCAAATGTGTGTGAGAATATATTGATTAAAATTACCTAGATAGACGATATTGTCTCATTTTAAAAATTTTTTCAATTGTATCAATTCGCTAAATAGCAGTATAAGTGTAATATGCATATAAAAATGGACGCCCAAGATCTCTATTTAAAGCATAAATGGCCCCTGTTTGTTTACCACTGCTCAGATCAGCCAAAAGCTTCAGTTGTGGGCATGTTACAGTGTTTTCATAATATATACGAAATTTCATAATCCTCTTTTAAAAACCAAATGAAATGTAGCGGAAAAACTATTTTGCATATAATTCTTGGACGCAGTGTAGATTACAATTGGTAATGTCGGACAGAAATGGACTGCAAATATTTTGTACTGTTGCTTTTCAGGCCGATTGTGTACAGTCTAGGCTTAAATAAGTTCATTTCTATTAACTGTGATGAGTTATATTCAAATTTTTGGGTTAAAAACAATTCACCACCAGAAATGTCTGACAATAGTCTTTGGTAACTATTATATATATATATTTCCAAGTATATAATTTGCTGATTATCTAGAAATAGATGATCATGAACAATTTTCTAGAGGTGAGGGAATTCGAGGCTGTCTGGCGAGGTCAATCCACCACTCGAAATGTCTGGCAGTGGCAATTTGGAACTAATGGAGTTATACCGAACATCATGCAAAATATTTCATTTGGTTATCTCACAGCTGATCTAGACAAATTTCGGGAGTGGGCTTTCGAGGCTGTCTGGGGGGGGGGGGGCAACCCACCACCCAATGTGTCTGGCAGTGGACATTTGTAACTACAAGAGTTATGCTGAAAATTTTGGCAAATATTTTATTTGGTTATCTCACAGCTGATCTAGACAAATTTGGTGAGTGGGCCTTCGAGGCTGTCTGGCGGGGCCAACCCACCACCCAATATGTCTGGCAGTGGACATTTGTAACTACAAGAGTTATGCTGAACATTTTGGCAAATATTTTTTTCGGTTATCTCACAGCTGATCTAGCTGATTTTCTCGCATCTTACACGTGCCCATCCTAACCACGCCCACCAGCCTATCCCCGGCAGACGTTCATTTTCGTATAGTCGTACGCATGTAGAACATCACTATGTGCATTAAAATTGGTTTGCTTTCCAGCTAGGCTCGACCCTCTGGGCTCCCGGTCTAACGAGTCCTTATCAAAACCACCAAGGGCCAAGATTGATAGACTAATAAATTTCACGGGGTATTGTTGTGGTACCCATGGCATCTCACAAAAACCTCTCCAAGAACTCTTTGCATTGCTTTGCATCGGTATTTTGCCTTCAATTCTAAAACATTTGTTACGTGACTAGAATATAGTTACGTAGTAATATCGGTATTTATCCGGCAAAATAATAAGCCGCCAAAGGGTATATAGACACAGGGGTATTTACTGAGCTGCAAAATCAGTCAAGCTGAGTGTATAGGAAACGGTCATCTGTGCTTGCGGAACACGAGGTAGACACACTTTACATTTCTAGTAAGTGAACTGGGGACAATAGTTATTTATTTTAAAATTAGCTTGATTTTATTTTTTTAGCAGTTTTGAAGTTTTATATTTGCATATCGTGTTTTGGGGGCAGTTGTTACACTTGGCTTTTTATTTGTCTAATTTCTACGTTTATATCGATCTATTGAATCTCACGCATGTAATTTTAGCGTTGTTTTGTAGTAAACTACGGAAGGTTAGAATTTTATTATCTACAATGCAGCGAGTCTCTGATGCTTTCCTGATCAAAACATATGTAAAATTACTTTGTCCCCGAGCCGGCGCGGAGCGCCGTGCGAGGGTACTAATTCCGCCCAGAGATTAGGAAGTAAATGTGAAAAATGTGAAACATCAGCTATTATATTGATAATCGCGTTTCATTGCCAAAAAACGACGTACAAATTTAATAAAATTACCCCACACTTAGGGGCTGTTATTTTTTGGCGTATTTTATTGAATAGATGTTGATAATTTGATTATTTTTAAACGATGTATATTGAAAATAAAATATTCTTGCCAACCTTAGGTAATTATATACTATATACGTTACCCGAGTGACGTACGTGATGCAGCGCGCGGTCAAAATTCACTGGCAGTCAAAAAGAACTGCTCAAAAGAAGTTAAAATGCTCTAAAATAAGCGTAACTGTCCCTCTAACAATATAATTATACGAGTAAATATAGACTAGATTACACGCTAAGCTATATGAAATATTTATATTTTGTTGATCCCCCTTCGGCCTTATAATTGAAGACGGCCTTACACCGGCGTGGCATACTTTCTGTTAAGGTGGTAATCTTCACGGTCAAAAGAAATTCATCTATATGGACAGTCTTACAGAAACCCATAAATCATAGACGCGTTGTGAATTAATTCCTTTCTTGAACTATCCGCTTCACATTGTTCCACGGATTTTCAATATGGTTAAGATCTTTTGAGTGTGCACGCCAATCCATTTCTGTAACTCCCTCTTCTCATGCATGAAACCATTGTTTGACTATCTTGGAGGTGTGGCAGGCTGCATTACATTATTGAAATATTGCTTGGAATAAGAGAATTATCCAAAATGCTTAAGAAGCTCTCTGCTATATTCGCTTCTTTTTTATGAATTTGTATCTAAACAGTTCTTTTTGACCGCTAGCGTACTATTAAAGATAGATTGTCACGATTCCTGTTACATACGATAATAGCAACATTTGAGCAGTTCTTTTTGACCGCTAGTGTATATTTAGACTGGCAAGAGTGTCTTGTTTCATCAAAAACCTGATTCTTGGGCTACCTATGGTATTTCTAGTGTAAAGATTGAAAACATGGGATCTATAAAAGCTGGGTTGTACCCTGGGCAAACAAATCCGTCCAATTGTCTTACTCTATTGCTCTACTGCATTGTTCTCATATTTTATGAATAATGCTTTCACATTATTTTTTTGTCGTTTCTCTTCGCGAAAGAAAATTATTGATTCCTAAAATATATTAAAAAAATATATTAAATCTTTGAACTTTCTAACAAAAACTGTCGGAACTTTAATGAGAGAGAAACAATCCTTTCAGGTTCAACTCCGAGACAAATGTCTTTGAGGGTACCCATTTGTTTGCTTCAGCCCCTCAAAAATTTTCGGACTTTAGGCTTTGAACACAGTGCAGTTGAGAAGAAATTTTGTGATCGTTTGAGAAAATTAGCTTTTCCAATTGTGTAATGATAAAAATGTGCGCACAACTTGAGTCACTCGATAGCATAGTCACTCGATCGCGAATGTCGCTGCATGTTAATGCCATCGAGTGCTAATGTTAGACTGAAATCCAAATCACCTTAACTCGTCAATGGCGAATAACAAAATGGTGCATAATGCTGAGTAAAAACCGAGCAGAGACTGGCAAAGGCGTGAAATTGTGGACACAAGTGGGAGGAACTAATTTTCAGAAATATTGATATACGACACCTTAAAAGTCATCAGCAAACAAATCACGACGAACGTGTTATTTAATTGACTATAAAAAAAAGCCCCGGTTGTATCAAGCCCGTTTTGCTTAAACGGTGGATAAGTCAAAATTAAATAACATTCTTACGTCTCTCTTGAATGAGTCAACTTGAATATTATGCACTGAATTTATTTTAAATTTGAAGCTATTTTAAATAAATATATAAAAAATTCACTTTTCCAGATGGATGATATCGAAACCCCCACACTCCGCTATAATTATGTACGGTTCTGAGAGGAGAGCTGGCGATGGGGGCGATGAAGCAAGAAGGAGGAGTAAGAGGATAAGGTTGAGTGAGCAGGTGCACTGGGAAGGCAAGGAAAAAGGGAGCTTGAAAAAAGTGCAGCTGGTGCAAAAAGTTACCAGGCGCCAGGCGGCAAGAGAGTCAAGTGATGGAGGGAAGAAGAAAGGCAAGAAACAAAAGCAAAGAGGGGGTTCGGTTTCTCATAACCTATCCTCGCCCAATCCGGCGCAAAAATTGGGGAATTCGTGCTGAAGTTTTTCGTCCCTGTCCGCGGCATCAAAAATCATAGTCCCGAACTAGTTTAACTTAAAGAAATATAACATTAACAATAGTTTAGGAAGACAAAATGTAATCAAGCGAATTTTATTTAACAGTTCCCACTAATGAAACTAGAACCACTACGATTACATTCATATCAAATTTTAATATCATAAGAGTATAAAGAAGAGTATTTAAGGTGGTTTATCTGCAAGACAACTTTTGTTCTGTCCATTAAACGACACTTTTGCAACCACTCGTTTTATTACACTGGAAGAAATTCATAGTATGATTGATTAACTTATGATTGAGACTGAAAACGCCCAAAAATATCGTGTTCAAAATATTGATTTTCCTGACGACTAGACTTGTTACGAACGAAAGAGGCAACAAACAAATGCTAACCCCCTTAAAGACAGCGTTACAAGCACATTTCTCCTCAACACAAGATGTTTCCAAACACATTTCACAATGGTAATTCAAGACACAGAAGTGGACACATTCGTTACAATCGGCTTTGAATTCTAAAGTGAAGAGATATAAAAATGCTATACTGAACATTAATTAGAGAAATGCACATGCAGGGAATACCAGCGTAGAGGGGGGGGGGCTATAGCATTTGCAGAAACAGTTCGAGCACTCTTTCTGCACAGTAGTGATCAATTAATGACACCGAAAAGACTTAAGTATAAGAATAAATAAAATATTACATTGGTATTGGTTGCTACATTCAGTGTTATAGTACGCTAAGGTAAAGCTAAGGGATACGGTATATTTTTGAATAAAGGTAGTGAAAAAGGAACATACTCGATCATACATAGGCGATCAAAGATTGGTTCACATGAGACAAAAAGCATTGTGAAACAATGCGCAGCTTTTGCGGACGGCAACTAGGTCATTTGTTCCTGCTAGTAACGAGTTATGCAAAATGTTATACGCTATGAATTTTCTCATTAAAGTCATTGAACGTCTATTTTCACCAGGTATGGGTCGATAATCCCTCAATTTTGTTGCATTTTTACCGAACTTTTAGATGATATATGTATGGTTACTAATTAACTAATATGCGTTTACTTTTAAAATTTTTCGTTCAACGAATCTATGAATATAGTCTGTAGCCTTTAGCTTTCAAAACATTCATATGATGAAACGCAAAGCCAGTACAAGTCTGTAATCTGTACTTCTTATACTTATTGGAAGGTTTCATCCCTGGTGGAGCTAATAGGCCACTGGCCAACGCCAGTGTTCTTATGGGCCCCCACTTCTCTGATATATACGAACCTTTAAAGTTAGGATTATAGCATGAGTATTAGAGAATGGCTGATTAAGAAAATAGTGAAAAATTTGAGCAAGAGAGAGAATCTTACAATTTTGGACACTTGATATTGATTCTTTTGTCCTAGTATTTTATTTTGACGCATAGCTATGTCTATCACTCCTCCATATCGATTATATTCTTTATGTCATTATGAAAGCATTTACAATTGTCAATGAAGTTAACACTTATAGTACGCGCGTTCTGATTGGTCAAGACGCGTATTTCTATAACTGTATATAAACACGTGACTTTTCCCGCTGACAAGCGAAGCGATGTAATGAGAATTTGTAATTGACATAAAATCAGGAAAAATAGAAATAAAAGTTTGCATGTTTTTGAGTGCGTGTATTGGATTGATACATGATATTTTCTTAAGGCCGATCTACACGAGCGTATGTAGCTATTCGAATACATGTGTGTAAAGATGTCACATTTTAAATTTGGTTATAAACTGATGAACAGACAGAGTCACGTCACCAATGTTTTTCATACTTCAGGATAAGAATCGTATAGGACAAATCGCATCGTGTAGGTCGGCCTTTAAGGCGATTCTCCATTACGTTCGCTCTGCCCGCGCGGGCGAAGCGCGCTTTGTTTTTCAGGCCCGTCACGGTCGCTTTGGCAGGTTTTCAAAGGCCACTTCACCCGCGCGGGTGAAGCGGACGGTAATGGAAAATCGCCTTTATGTGTGCAAATTTCACTGTAAAGATAAGTTGGTGAAAATTTGTGGCAAAGTATCTCACCAGGATGAAATGTTATTCGCAATAATTATCAAAACAGGATACAAAATTTTAAAAGTCAATGATTTCTTTAAAATACATAAAAATAGGTACGCTAAGAAATCAGAGGTCATATAGGACGGCAACACGAAGATGGTGGCTATCAATGATGGTCGCCACAAATAATTAAAAACGTGTGAGAGCTTCATACGTATCTTTCAGGTTTTCAAGTCGTGCGTACGACGTCTGCCATTCAAGACATAGCGAACGTCAAGCTGGTTTTCCACTGGCATTAATTTTAATTTTGTTTCAGTGCTCTCAACTGCATCCATCTGCAACAAAATAAAAATTTTCAGCTTGTATGCAAATTAACCCATTTCAAGTCACATGGTCTGAAATGGTTAAGTTTTATTGGCTATTCCATGGTCATAACATCTGAAATCGGTTAATTTGCATGCAAGCTGAAAAGTTCTATTGCTCAAATACAAAGGAATAAATTCGCTTCGCGCGAAAAATATCGTTAGTGGAAAACTGGCTTTATTTACGCATTAATTAACGTACACATTCATGTGACGACCTTTTACATATAATTAGTGCCAACAATATATAACAAGTGAATTTTAATAATAACGTTTTTAGAATATACCAACAAATGAGGTAATCGATACCACTACCGTCAGGGGTGGATCCAGCACTTGTGCACTAGTTTGCATTACAAAACAAAATGGTTATTTTTAGAAGTTTTCTTGTGTCATGCAAATTAGGGAACTATTGCTGAATCCACCACCTGACTATCCCTGCTGATAGGATTATCCTTCATAATCTACATTATATGACAGGTGAAAAGTATTAATGAAATGAGACAGTACAACGTAAAACAGTTAAAGTCATGTTCATTGCGCTAGAAAATATAAAAAATAGGTACGCAGCGCGTACATGTGACTACCGCTCTGTCTTTGTCATCCGAGTGGTATGATGGATATGGCTGGCAGAATAACTAGTGCTAATAGTTGTACCCGTTTGTCTTGCATTTGGAGTTCGAAGTCGCACCATTCAGTTTACCTTTTTTCAAAGGTGACAGGTTGTGTATGTAGCCAATAACGGCCGGATTATTATTATATATAGTTATTATATATAGTTATTATTATTATATTATTATTATATAGTACGTCAGTCTCAGTCTTCCTATATGTGCGCGGTCATCTAAATTCGTATTTTTTAACATTTTCTTTTTCCTATTTTTGAATAAAAATGAGGGGAATTTCAATGAAAGGTATAATACTAATGTTTGATACTGAGATACTTTTATATTTCAATTAAATTAACAAAGAAATAAGCGATATCTTACTAAGAAAGCTACGGAGTGGCAGATTGTTGATGTTTTCGGCTTTTCGCAAATCACTGACAACATTTACTACAGAATATGCTTCCCAAAAACAACATAAATACTAGTAAAACTTTTCTGAGTTCAATTCATCCTTATCAGGCTTTCATTCATGTAAAAAAGTAATAGGAAAGAAAATTATGCTGAAAAACGTACGGGTTTGAAATATTACTAATATATGAATATGAAATTTATAAACAAGACTCATAATGCACGTATAAAAGAAACCTTAAAAAGAGCTCTGTGATAGGAAAGCTGGCCAAAAATTAAAGGACAACCAGTGTTAAAGCGTTTCGAAACAAAAAACGAAACAAGAAACTGAAAACATGAGGTGGAAATATATGGAAATAAATCAAAATTAAACAAAATCTGAAATGCGTAGTTGAATTTATGGCGAAAAATGCATATTTACTCACATTTACAGTCGGAAAATGCGGCACTCACATTGAGTAGATGCAAAGAAACACATTCTCAGTAAAAAAAATAATTTTTTCTATTCTTGTGCTCGCAAAATGATGAAAAACACGAAAATCTGAGGGTTTCGGGAACGTCACTCCCGGTCAAAAACAATAAGAAATATTTGGCCGCGCGAGTTAGGAGACTGAAACTGACGTACAATAGCGCTTCCATCTCCGCCATCCTTGGCTTCACTTTTTGTACCCAAAGTTCTTACTATATATTTGGAGCTCACTGGCACAGCCCTCCCACGCAAGTCATTCCACGTGTAAGTTGTATGTTGCAATAACACACTTGTGCGCACATCATCTCGCGTGGAGGCCGCGCATACTTTCGGTAAAAACCGACTGTTCCCGAGAAAAATGGTCTCCCCCTTTACTTAAATCCTTCACAACTCTCATCCTGGTCGGTCTTTGGTGGGTATATGAATCGCGCCATTCGCCCTCCACATCATCATAGCCGTATCAAATAGCGAACGATCGACCTAGTTCAGGGCAAAAGAATTCACAGCATTTAGGGTTGTTCTTGTTGCAAACCATTCGTAGAGATTGCGGTCGCAGGCACTCCATGTAAGCACACCATTGCTGTGTTTTCTTGGGCAATATCTGTTCGATGTGCGATATTTATTTTCATGCTTTCCTTTGTTTTTTCGGGCGAACATGTTCAGGTTCGTCCTATATATATAATAATATATATATATTATATATATATTAATATATATTATATATAATATATATATTATATATATATTATATATTTATATATAAATATATATATACATATATACATATATATAATTATATATTATATATATATATATATATATAATATATATATTATAATATATATATTATATTATATATTTATAATATATTATATATATATATATATATATATATAATATATATATATACATATATTATATATATATATATTATAATATTATATATACACCCATTTGCAAAAACGTTGGCCGCAGATATATAGATAGATAGATACTCGAAGTCTAATTAGAATTGCATATGAATACATTTGCATGGGATTTCAATCATATTACACAACATATGCAATTCTAATTAGATTTCAGGTATCTATCTATATATCTATATGCGGCCAACGTTTTTGCAAACGGGTGTATATATATTTATATACAGGGTGTATCAAAAAAAAGGTAATCCAACTTCAACACGCTATTGTACGTGAACTACTCAGTCTATGAACGAATTTTTTTCACTTTCGGAAAGATCAGGATTTTAACTATCGGATGACATGTTTTTAATACGAAATGGTGAAAAAGTGAGCACATACGAGGCTGATAAAAAATGTTAGTCGCAATCGCATATTTTCACCTTTGAGCCTAATTAAAGCAGTGCATAACAAAAGAAAAGAGCAATTAATCACGAACATGTCACAGCTTACACTGGTTTTATGCCGCATTGCTTGGAATGTTCTCCTGATGTGATTTATTCCTACTTAATATGCATATGCGGTTAGTTTATTCAAAAGCAAAATTCTTCAATTAATCCCAAAGAGAGTTAATTTTCAATGGTTTTAGTCCCAACTCTCAGAGGTGAAAATATGCGATTTTGACTAACACTTTTTATCGGCCTCCTATTTGCTCATTTTTTCACCATTTGGTATCAAAAACATGTTATTCGATAGTTAAAAGCCTAAACTTTTGGAATGTGAAAAAAATTCGTTAATAGAATGAGTAGTTCACGTACAATAGCGCACCAAAGTTGGATTACCTTTTTTTTGATACACCCTGTATATATATATATATATATTATATATAATTATATATATATAATATATATTATATTATATATATATATATATATATATTATATATATATTTATTATATATATATATTATATATATATATTATAATATATATATTATATATATATATATATATATATTATATATATATATATATATATATATAGGCAAAAATGTTCTCCGTGTTTACCATACTTACCCTTGACGGGCATATTCAAAACCTAAGAATGTAAATTTGTCCCTTTCCCTCACCAGCTCACTCATTACGAGTGCCTAGGCCTTGGGACCCTAGGAGGCGGTTTAAAAGGAGAAAGGAACACACACACAACCCAAGCCATACGTCCATCCAAAGCGTTAATCAGCTGAATGTGAGAGATCGATTTTACGTATCTATCAGTGCGAATGTACATTCTTAACATATCAAATGTCCAAGTGCCACACAACTCATCTCATCGTCGTCATGAACATTCTTACAATGCAGGAAATAAGTATAGTTAAAAATACGTAGGTATCCGCGCCAAGTACTTTTGGTTATTAGGAACCTACGCCTACAATACTCTGTAGGATTTCTATATTGTTGAACATGATTTGCTCCAATAATAATATTATAATAGTATGAGAAGCTACAAGCAGGACAACATATCACTAATGCTTACCATGATCAATTCCACTTTAGCTACATACAATAATATTCCTTCCCCTCACCGATTTCTCATTCCAGGCTTGGGACTGGACAACGGCTGGTTTAAAAGGAGGAAGGAAACCAACACACGAACACAAAAGAGATTTTATTCATGATATGAAGATGTGATGCTATTGTATTATATTACCAATGTGGGATTATTACTAACACGCATTCACGTGTTATTCACATGAGCGGGACAATCAGTCGCGAGCTGTCATACAAAATTTACTATAACGAGAGTGCACAAGCCTAAAGCCTGGCGCACACTAGAGCTATCACCTTCGCAAAGTTTCACTCGTGACTGTTGGCGTAAGCAAGTTCCCCTAGTGTGCGGTGCCGTTTTGACACCTTTTCGTCACTCGCGCCATCAGCGCCGATTATTCAACATGTTGAATAATTTTTGGCACGAATGCATGACTGTTTCCTCCATGTGTGCGCGCGTGAAAAGCTAACAGCTTGCAATACGAGGAAAATACGCATGCGTGTTCGCCTTCAAAATGGCTGCTATTTGTGAAGACTCGTCCTCTTCCTCTTCAGAAGATGAAGAAATTTTGCTCTTTCTTTTACTTTTGCGACGCAGACGGAGGCGCTTGAGGGCCGCCAATAGGAATATCTGGACGAAACGTTGGATCGAACGTCGTCAAATGAAAGGAGCATGTGAGAATATTGTTCGCGAATTGCGCTTTGAAGACCCTGAACATTTTAGGCATTATCACAGGCTGGATTCAGCATCGTTTGAAGAAATTTTGACCATGGTTTCGCCACTGATTCAAAAGAAGGACACAAAAATGCGATGTGCTTTAAAACCGAGGGAAAGATTATCTGTAACATTACGATTTTTAGCAACAGGTACGTGAAAATTATGTGATTTGCCCTTTGAATATGGCTATTTCATTTATGATGCTATTTATATACATTATGGATAATATGCTTATCTTACTGTATTTTATTAGGTGAGACTTTCAGAAGTCTTTCGTTTCAGTATCGGATTGGCGAAAGGACCATTTCAGGAATTGTTGAGGAAACATGCCAAGCATTGTACTTAATAATGAAAAGGAATTATTTGAAGGTAATTAATTATCACCAATTTTTATTTAAATATATATACTATCAATTGTGCAATTGTTCCAATTTTTCAAAACAAACATAGTCAGTACAGACAAATAAAATAAAAAAAGTTTTTGAATTGTTACTTTTGTTAATAGAATGTCCCCCTAAGTTTTAAGTCTAATTCTGATTTGGCCATCCAACTGCCGAAGTCACTCCATCTGGTTTTGAAATAAAATTCTGTTCAGCATATGATGATGAAGGTTGAGGGCTTGAACTTGTCATGCCAGTTTGAATTATTGGATGGAAAAAATTTCTGTGTTGTTGCATCATCATTGGTGGTTGAGAATTTTGGACTAATAGGCCAGCTTGGGCTTCAAAAATAATGTTGTTTATTTTGTTCTGTGCCAAATGACATGTTCTGGGATCCAACTCTGACAATGCCTTAGTTACATACATGCCAAAAGTTTCTAGCATGCTAGTTTCCCTTTTCCCCTCTGTCATTTTCTGTTTTTTTTGCTTTTCTGCAATAGAGGTGGATAGATTTTTTATTAATTGGTACTCCTCATCAGCTTGCCTCTTTCGAGAAGTGCTTTTTCTCGGTTTCACGGGCTCAGAGGTTGACCTTGTCACTTCCATTATTTCATCCTCCTCTTCATTTATGGGACTTGTTTGCTCAGGTGTTTGACCATAATCTTCAAAACTATTTTCACCAGCCTCACTGAAACTTGAATCTAACGGTGAATTGTCATGAGATACCTATATAAATCAACATAATATTTATATCCTAGACTCCAAACACTCAAGAAGAATGGTCACACATAGCATTGGATTTTAAAAACAAGTGGAACTACCCGTGTTGCATAGGAGCAATAGATGGCAAACATATAGCAGTTCAACAACCCAATGGCACTGGCTCCGAGTTCTTTAATTACAAGCACTTCTTTAGTGTTATTCTGCTAGCATTGGTTGATGCCAACTATAAATTTATTTATGTTGATGTTGGGGCAGCTGGACGAGCTGGGGATGCTGGAGTGTTTGGTGATTCTGCCTTAAAAGAAGCATTAATTTCCAACTCCTTAAATATACCCCCTGCAACTACCATCAGAGGAATATCTACAAAAGTTGATTATCACATTGTCGCTGATGATGCTTTTCCCATGACAACTCAAATGATGAAGCCTTACCCACATCGAAATTTGGAAAAAGAAAAACGCATTTTCAACTATAGATTATCAAGAGCTCGCAGAGTTGTTGAGAATGCATTTGGGATTCTGGCCCATAGATGGAGGGTTTTTTTGACAACCATAAAGGTCTCACCAGACAAGGTGACTGATATAATTAGCAGCTTGTTGTCTGCACAACTATATGGTAGACAAGAATAAAGTCAACTACACAGCAGCTGGAGACTTTGAGAGTGCAGACCATACATTGTCACCTGGAACATGGAGAAATGATCCAATCTTAAATGGTTTACAACCAACCCCCATGCACAATCCACCAAGAAATGCAAAACATCAGAGGGAAGTTTTAACTCAGTATTTTAACAATAGTGGTTCCGTTCCATGGCAAGACAATATAATTAGGTTGTAAAGTTATCTGATGTAAAATAATATTTTAGGTGTCCATTATACATATGTAATATTTTGTTATTAGTAAAATAAAAATGGGTGGTAGCTTTAACATCACCCGTATATATTATAAAGGGCATACTTACAGAGTCTAGACTTGAAACAGAAGGCCTAATGGCCACATGAGGAGCAAGGAACTGTAACTTATCCAACAACCATGTCGTTCTTTTTGTTGGGTTTCTTCTCGCACTTCCACTCGGTCCCGGTTTTTTCGCTTTCACGTAGCTGTTTCGCAGGGCCTTTAACTTTGCTTTAACCCATTCAACTGGGGGAATGAAATGTTTTATATATTATGGTTCGTAATATCAAATGCGACAGTCTGATTAATAAAAAATTAGGAGGGATAGTGTAGGCATTTATGATTTCACTTACCAGTTTGTCCAAGTTTTTCTGCGATTTCTTTAAATGAATGTTCAAGCAATTCTCTGTTTTTAAAGTCCGGACATCTAACGTCATACAAACAGGGATATTCAGGCCAGATATCCGCGATTTGGTCTTCTAACATTGCTTCTGCAACCACACTATTCGTCGCCATTTTGAATGTGAAGGCGAACACGCATGCGTATTTTCCTCGTATTGCAAGCTGTTAGCTTTTCACGCGCGCACACATGGAGGAAACAGTCATTCGTGCCAAAAATTATTCAACATGTTGAATAATCGGCGCTGATGGCGCGAGTGACGAAAAGGTGTCAAAACGGCACCGCACACTAGGGGAACTTGCTTACGCCAACAGTCACGAGTGAAACTTTGCGAAGGTGATAGCTCTAGTGTGCGCCAGGCTTAAGCGTGCGTAATATCAAAATTTAGAAAGGTTGTTATAGCAAATCAAGAGTGCACAAGCCGAAGCGTGCTTTATTTAAATTTACTGAGATAGTATGAGGAGCTACAAGCAGGACAACATATCACTATTGCTTACCATGATCAATTCCACTTTAGCTACATACAATAATATTCCTTCCCCTCACCGATTTCTCATTCCAGGCTTGGGACTGGACAACGGCTGGTTTAAAAGGAGGAAGGAAACCAACACACGAACAAAAAAGAGATTTTATTCATGATATGAAGATGTGATGCTATTGTATTATATTACCAATGTGGGATTATTACTAACACGCATTCACGTGTTATTCACATGAGCGGGACAATCAGTCGCGAGCTGTCATACAAAATTTACTATAACGAGAGTGCACAAGCCTAAGCGTGCGTAATATCAAAATTTAGAAAGGTTGTTATAGCAAATCAAGAGTGCACAAGCCGAAGCGTGCTTTATTTAAATTTACTGAGATAGTATGAGGAGCTACAAGCAGGACAACATATCACTATTGCTTACATATTTACTATTGCTTGTAGCTCCTCATACCTATCTCAGTAAATTTAAATAAAGCACGCTTCGGCTTGTGCACTCTTGATTTGCTATAAAAACCTTTCTAAATTTTATATATATATATATATATATATATATATATATATATATATATATATATATATATATATATATATATATATATATATATATATATATATATATATATATATATATATGCATAAACGCGTTTCGCAAAAGAAAGATGGACACATATCTGGGATGAAAGTCAAACATTTACAAACAAACGCTTTTTTCGAATGATTTGGTGCGCGTTGACAAACGTTATGAAATCATGGATGTTCTTGTCTTGATAGCATAAAAATTGATGATGCATGGAAACAATTTGGCGCTCGTGTATTCGCTATAGACATATTGACACATGTTAAGATAAAATATGAATTAAAGTATAAACTAACGGTGGGAAGCATCGCACAACATATACATAGAAAACGAACTTTTAAAAAAAAGTCCTAATGCTATGGAAAGAAACATACTATTAAAATGTTGACGTACTAAATGTGACTTGACAAATAAAATATTTTTCTCGCAAATCCTTACTGTCTACTTAATTACCATTTAGTTACGTCACACTCTCACCCTGCGTGGAGACCACGCATATCTTCGGCAAAATCAGCCTCTGAATACTAATTACCCCAGTGAACTCTATATATATGGAAGGCTCGCTCCAGTTCAAAGTGTGAAGCCAAACATGGCGGATCATGAAGGCTGCTTGGATACCGAACCTGCCTCCACGAAGCGTACAATGCGCGCGTGGAAATTCAAAACACGAATTATAAAACTTGACGAAAAATAAAAAACTCACATTTCGGACGTTACAAAGTTTTTAAAAAACGATATTTTTAATAATGAATACATAAAATTTGTTACAACCTTACCTGGCAATGTTATTCTTTCTAAGAGGTAATTTATGCCGTATATTTGTGTTGTGTAACTTGTGTTAACAAAACTGACCAAGTTCAACTCCTACACGTTGCCGCCATATTGAATTTTGACCGCTCGTGCGTGGAGGTCTGGTTCGGTACCCAAGCAGCCCTCATGATCCGCCATGTTTGGCTTCACTTTTAGATTACGCAATGTACTAGAGCGAGCCTTCCATATATAGAGAGTTCACTGAAGTACCCCTTAGTTCTACCCTTTGAATACTAATTACTTCCGTTATTGTATGGGGGGTACCTACTCAGAGGATCTTTATTCACGTCGCCACTGGCGAAGATCACAATACTTGGCCGATCAGTTTTGGATACGTTGGAAACGAGAATACCTTCAAGAACACAGCAGAAGAGAACGAAATGGAACGATAAACAGCCAAATAATTATAAGAAAAGGAGATATCGTCATCACGAGCGATCAAAGTCCACGTAACCAATGGCCCCTCGAAAGAGTCGTTGAAGCGATACCAAGCGAAGACGGAAAAGTGAGAAAGGCAAAAATCGTTATCTCAAAGAATGGAGAGAGAAAAGTCTATCACAGACCAGTTAGCGAACTCGTTACTTTAATGTATACCCAATAATCGAATGTTTTATACGTTTTACCATTGTAGCAAGGATGTTTTACCATCCTTGGGCGAGGAGTGTTATGTACTTGATGTAAGAACTCTTTTTTTAACTCGCCTCAGGCCCTCTTAGGATATAAAAAGAGCAATTTTCGTCTTGGCAGCCTTTTTTGTATGGTCGGAGCTGGAGCTAACAACTAAACTTATATATCGGAGTGGAGTAAAGCCATAGATTTTTAAAATTTCACCTTGGCTTTGTACGAACGAAAAAATGTTATTCTTATTTCGTGTTCTTCTCAGTTGACACTTTGCCCCACGTTGGGACGCAACACCCGGTATTTAAATAATTTACCAACTATAATAGTTTTATACACAGCGCTTGTTTTTTATGCTCAGTTTGTGATTCAAATAATTATTCAAATATAGCTGGAATGTAGTCACAACAAATACATTATAGTTAAGCTGTGTATTTGCGCCGTAGCCATAAAAGCAAAAGCTGCAGCTTCATCGTCTTGTTTCGACAACGAAGGACAACCACCAGTTAACGTGTCTCTCTTCTCCATCGCCAGTTGTTTTTTGTTGCGGGACTTTGAATCCTTGTTTGTGACACCAGACTGGAAATTGAATTGATCGGATGAAGCTTCCCTTCTTTTTTTTCGCTTGCTTGCTTTGTTATCGTTCTTTTTACTTCCTAAAAGACCTTTGTGTTTCCGCACTTATTCGGTCGAGAGCGACCTTTCATTTCCGAGGAATGTTGTCTATCTTAAGGCATCTTATGAATAACGTCTTACGAACGCATTGACAAGTCTAACTACAGTTTAAATAGTTTATATACCTTCAATGATTAATTACTGATCAACATGAAACCTTAAGCCCCCGTACAGACAAGTTTTATTTGCTTGTGTGTACGCGAAAAAAATGACAAGTTTTCCTTGACAAGAAGCCTTTTTCAAAAGCTAGTCATGCCAGCTTTATAAGTAGCAGACTGCGCAACAATATCTTGGACCAAATTGAGCGGTTTTTGGAAGTTTTATCATTTTTGTTTGTTTTGAGATTCGGCCCTATACTCATTGTATCATATGGTCGTAAATATACTCGACATAATACATTATCATATACTTGTCAAGAAAAACTTGTTCGCCATACACAGGAGCAAGTGAACTGGTCAAGAATCTTTTGTGAAGGAAAACTTACCCGTCTTTACGGGGCAAGCAAGTCGCATTCGAGTGAGCCATTGAATAGAAAGCTGCCTAACATTTTCAAGGATGAGTGTCGCCACATTGAGTGACCATTCACACACATACACTCCACTCTATAACTTACACTTCAATGCACACCCCACTCTCACTCACACTTCAAGTGTTCCACGCGTGTGCAGGCTCACTGGAATCGCACTCAAGTGTGAGTGTGAGTGTGAGTGAGCTTTTACAATACAGGCGTAACATGCGGTTTACAATCTGGAGCGTTTTTCCAACGCCTCTATTTCATTTTTCTATGTAAAAGTCTCAGGAAGTTTCTGACAATACGAGGGCGATCAGAATACAATTATGGGGTCTTCTATTCTGGTATTTATCGCAAAAACTTTCGTTCGTGCACCTTCATCCCTTAGGATTGACGACATTAGAAATAGTGGTGTAAAATCGCAATTCCGCTGCACAGTACTATATCAGCGTATAATATGTATTTAACTCTGCATGCTGATCTCAAGCACGTCTTGGGACTTGGATAGAAAGATTTCCATTCCTAATACATATTTACACTTTATCCAAATGATTGCAAATGGGTGTCACCCTAACTTATTTCTTCTTTGTGCGGCCCGGGAAGGGGGAAGGTGATGAACCATAAGGCTTGAGAAGAGGGCGAACAGCTTAAGGAGTGCGCAGGAGGTGTGCTGGGAAAGGAAAAAGAAGGGCAGCGAATGAAGGATGGCGGAAATTGAAAGCACAAAGCATGACGTAAAAGAAGAAAGAGACAGGATGCGAGGTTGCCTCGAATCAGTTTATGTTTCCCCTAGTCGAGTAGATGCAGTTCACTATCCGGGTGAAGTCGGACCTTTATTAGGAAAGGAATAATATTTATACTAATTTGTGAGACAAAATGTGATTAATAAATCTCGTTTATTTATGCAATCAAAGCTATAACAAGAGCATAAAGACAAATAAATATATAATTATTTTGTCTGGGAGACCTCGTTTATATATTCAGCAATTGCATCAATAGCTTTAGCTATGCCCGTTAAGCCACACTTCGACAACCACTCGTTACACGACACTGCAAGAAATTCATAAATTGATTGTTTAACATGACTTAATCCGTAAGACTCCCCAAAAAGTTCAAAAATCTAATGAGTAATGAAGGAGCGTTTTCTTTCAATTTCATTAGCAAGCCGTGGGTAGCACGCCAACTCGTATGATACTCTCAAAATTCTTACGAATAAAACAGATCGCAAACAAATACTATACCCCTTGAAAGATAGCTTTACAAGTACAATCCCCCTGAACACAAGATGTTTTCCAACACATTTCACAATGGTATTTCGAGAAACATAAATTGACACAACCTTTACAAAGTGCTTCGAAATCTTCAGCAAGGAGATATAAAAAATAGTATAAGATTAAAAGAAAGGGACGGGCCCTATTACTAAACAAGTCAGGCTAGTATCACCAGAAGCAGTGAGAGCAATCAGTCAGACTAACAGTACCGCAATGATCTAATGACATCGAAGACGACTTAAAGTGAAACACTAGGGGCATTACCTCAATCAGGATACAGTTAAACAGTGCTGCTAGCACGTACTGCATTGAAACAAAAACTTACACTGAATTTTTAAATATTGCAAAGCAGTAAGTACTGGCATTATCAGTTTCCTCTAATTAGCCTCAATCGACAGTCCATCAGACCATAAGTGCTATAACAATGAACTGATAAAGAATGAAACTTTCGTCTTAGGACTGAATACGTAACACGAGGAATATGGTATATTTAAATATATAGTTAATAAAAAAGAAACATACTCATTCCCGCTCTTCTAAGCAAGGGTGGATGATTTGATGCGCCTTTCATTAAACCTAAAATTGACGTGTCGAGTAATATAAGCTGTTCTGAATCTGCTCTGTAGAAGTTCAGGAATTATGCAATTTAATATTTTAGCATACCTGTTGCATGAGTGACAGAAATAAGAAGCACAAGAAACAACAGCGAATTCATATTTGAAAAATACCAACTTTGATGAAGATTTCAATATGATGTCGTGTACAGTTACTTTGTTGATCGAAACGGTTTGGCAAGGAATATATAGGTTTCTCATTGCCCATATTCGAACATTCTCTTCGAAAATGTTCTAGCCCAAAGTGCAAGATTACATAATTACACAGAAAACACCCACTCAGGGTTACCAAGTGAGAAGAAAACAATTCATTCAATATTTCGAGTTCAGTGTAAAGAATATTAGATCTCAGTTGGTGAGAAGTCGAGAACCCTTAAAATATTAGTTAGGAAACCGTAAAAACAATCAATTACAAAGGAAACGAAAAATGCTGAACATGAATATATAAAATTTTGCCCCCAATTTGGGTACTTTCTCTCTCTTGAAAAAAATCTAAAAACAACTTTTAAATTTCTGGTACCATGCAATTTAGCATTTATTCAGCTCTTTAATACTGGTGTATGGGATTTGTTCTTATATTACCATCATAATATCAAGGAATGTTTTGTTTAGTGGCAATGCATGCAGCTATATAGTAATGTATTTTGAATCTTCAAAAAAGGGAAAATAGAATGAAGAGCATCCTGATCATGACAGGCTGATATTGGAGCTAAAAATTCTTGAAATAATTAAAAGAATATGAAGTGATCATTTAATCAGATTAATTTCCCACATAATATCTATTCTTCTCAATTAATCAATACCTTACCGTCACCTGTGGTCTTTGACACAGTCATTCAAGAGTATTATATGACCTCATTAAAAACTTCTCACGATATTAACAACCCCATCCAATCTCGTTTGGAATGTCGATGTTGTGATTTTAATTGTTGCATGGTTCGAAACGCGTTAGCTCGTTGTCCAGAAGCAGTATTTTTACCCGTTTCTCTGGTCTATATATACGCGAATTTAAAGTTTGTTGTTTCAGTGTAGAATAACATCTGTGACTTTGGCCATACATGGGGATAAGGAAACATTTTTTCCATATTATTATGTTTGGAATGTAGGTAAAGAGGCCGCAGAACTGAACAATAATACTCGGTAATAATATTCGACATTCAAAAACCACCCTTTTTTACTACAATTTATTCGTTTTTGATTTTTCTGGAATAAAAAGTAGGTATTTTAGTGTAAGTTGAGCATTAACACAACAAGCATATTTTACCTGCACGTAGCTGCAAGGAATAACTTGGATAAATTATGTAGTAAAGTAAAGATAAAGTAAGGATAACGAAGCATTCCGATATAGTGATTTGAGTGATATTGACAACAGGGAAATTCTCAATGTTTATATAATACTATAATCATTGAATACTATAGTCAATATTTATCTTCCTTTAAATTAATGCAGACTCGTGGTCTGTTGCTATTCATTTGTTTAATAAGTGTTTGTTATTAATTAAGCAAAAAATCTTACGCATTACCAGGAATTGGTGACAAGAACGGCTGTAGCCTGTGCGCTAATTTGCATTTAATTCATTTATAAATAATGGCCCTCGAGTTTTCCTATAAAACGTCGTAAAATGGATCACATTCATACGAACATTTCAATTGGGATTGTTGATGAATTGACGTGTAATATACCAAGAAATTTTGTTTAAGATATTGTCTTTGGTATTTCGGATATAAATATTCCTGTACGGTCCGTATTTTCCGTATTTTTTCTGCAGTCACTTTAAAAATAACCCCGAGGTTTGCCCTAATTTGTCGAACTACTTTTTTTATTTTTTTTAATTCTATTAACTTAACAATCGTATGAATGATGGTAACGACAACAGAACGTTAGTTCCTATTTAAGTCCCACCAAAATTACATTGACATTATTACATATTTACTACAGTTATTACGATATTAACATACATATATAAAGTTACAAACAAAGTTATATAGGAAATGCATTTACGAACAACAGTTTGACCCTAAAGAACGATATTGATCAGTTTGTTCGAATAATAAATATATAGTTTAGATTTCAATATGGGAACTGTAGAGGATGATTTGATCTCTGAGGTCAAATTATTGCATAAAAATATAATTTTGTTAAAGTACGAGTTTCTGAATAGAGAAGCTTTCCACAGATTTGGACGAAGCAGATTGCCGGAGCTCGAGCGAGTGGAATGATGGAGAGACTGTGCAATGAACTGGTTGATATCAACTTCGAACAACCCGGATTTCCATGTGTAGAAGAAGACGATATCTTTCATTTCATGCCAATAGGAAAGAGGGATTAGATTAAGCTTTTTCAATCGATCGACGTAGGAGGATTCACAGTCCTATTCCTCTGAGGTTCAACAGTTCAACTAGTAAAATGCCTGCGGTAAAAAAAATTTAGTCGTTTTTCAATATGGTCTAGACTTCGCAGAGCTCTAGCTAGCCTGATGGCTAAAATTAAGCAATTCAAAGCGCAACAGCGAGGAGGAAGTCATACCCCCAATAATTCACCGAATCCTCCAACCCTAATGCATCCTTTGACAAACCTATATGTAATGGAATTAAAACAGGCTGAAAATCTGATGATTAAGACTGCACAAATGGACGCCTTAACTGCCGAGATCAGAATTATACAACAATCGAAGTCGTTAAAGAAATCAAGCCTATACAGTCTCGATCCCTTTATCCACATTAACAGCAATAGAGTACTTCGATTTAGTGGTCGCCTACGTCACGCAGAACAACTATTCGAAGAAAAACATCCAGCTATCGCCCTAAAGATTTCCACTTGGCGAACTTAGTAATCGACCACTATCAAGAAGCCATCCATCATCAAGGAAGACAGATTACCCATGGGAATTCCGTCAAGCGGCCATATGGATAATCGGAGCGAACCGAACGATTTAAAAATATTTTATATATTTTATTAATATATAAATATTTATTATATTTATTACTCAAATTACACATGTTACAACATTGAGAATATTTCTTTCAATACCACGAGGACTGTTCATTTTAAAAATTGATTTTTTAAATATTCTTTGTATACTTTATGATGACTGTCTCGTGGCTTGTAAACTGTTCTCTTGTCGTTTTAACCGTGTACTTAAGGGTAGACGGCTTGGTAAAGGAGACAATATAGTCTGACTGGGATATTTTGGTATGAGTTTTCTTTCCAACGAGATAGCTGGTTCAAGATACTTAGAACATATCATCATCGTCGTCATCATCACTGCACTGGATACCGTTAAGATATGACAAGCAAAATACATTAATATAAAACATTAATAGTATTTAATACCAAAGCTTGCCTTTCAGACCGCAGAAACTGTTTCGACAGTCTAGAAAATTGTGGTGTGAACCAATCCTGGAGCGATGAACTTCAATAATGATGCACATATTTGTAGCCTTAAACTTAATATTTTGTTGAATATAAGAGCAGAATGGCTGCCGTTTTATTTATACCTGTACAATGGCTGTTTTCAATTTCAATACCTTCACAATGGCTGGTTTTAATTTTAATACCTGCACAATGGCTGGTTTCAATTTCAATACCTGCACGATGGCTGGTTTCAATTTCAATACCTTCACAATGGCTGGTTCAATTTCAATACCTGCACAATGGCTGGTTTCAATTTCAATACCTGCACAATGGCAAGGTCTAACTTCAATACCTGCACAATAGCAAGGTTTTTGCTTGCCATATCTCAAGAAACAATTGATTAAGAGTCAAAAGAACAGTGAATCACATGTGCTTATGGTATGTTCAAATTATATACTATCACAATGTTTATGTGCCATTCAAATAATGTGCCATTCAAATTCATTGCTTTCAAATAATGTGGAGGAAAATCTAGGTCCTAGGACATACCTTCCTGGTAACTACTACTGAAGCAATACACGTTTATATCAATGATGAATGATGGCATTCAATGTTGACTGATTGTAAGACTGATTACCACAGTGATAAGATATTATCAATGAAACTTGCAAACAAGCCACGCAGTATTAAAGAATTGTACGCTCGTATAATCTGGTTGTGATCAAAATTGCTCGGCAGTGGACAAATGAGCGATTGAAATGACAAAATTGACGCAAATAATGCAACGTTGATTTTACCTTGACTCTTATACAGAAATTTGCCAAAACTCAAAGCAGCTCTTCGAATAAAATCTGACTAAACGTCGGAAATGTTTCGAGTGTTTCCTTCAGCGCCAATTTGTCCGAGTGATTACCGACGAGTGCCGAAGATCCCTCCATGCTACGCGGACACTTTCGACTCTGACATAGTGGTTAGCCGGGCATGCGCAGCGGCTACCCACAAAAATAATTGGCTCATTTTTTCGTGGGCCAGGTATTTTATTAGGCCCGTTTGGGTCCTATATGGCCTTATATGGCACTATTAGGCCCCATGGCCCGATTGCTGACTAGGCGTCCTAACCCGGACAAGTCCGGGCTTGTCAACGCAAACTCCTGCTTACGGAAGACAAAGTCAAACGATCTAAACAAGAAAACAGTGTTGTGCCCGGACAATATGATTGTTTGAAATATTTGTAAAATTGTTCTACTTAATTATATTGTTACAAGCGCTAATCCGTGTCTTAATTTATGCTCCAAGCATCGCGTTGTCCATAACACCAATATATATTTCGCTCTAAAAATGTATACATTTTTGCATTCGCCATACTCCCTTTTTCTTCCCATTGAGGAGTTTGGGCCTGAAATATCTCATTGAGTATTTATGAGCATGTGCTCATAGGCCCGTTTGGGCCCTATTTGGCCTTATATGGCACTGTATTAGGCCGGATGGCCCGATTGCTGACTGGGCGTCCTAACCCGCGAATATGCACAAATATTCCATTAAACCGACGCCCATACGATATGTTAATGTCAACAGTTATTTAATAAAAATGTTCGCCTATACTCGCGCGATTCAGTTATACATAACCTTTGGGCGATGGAACGTGTGCAGACTCTTAAAGACCTTGCCGTTAAAACTGTACTCTTAACGATAAAAACTATCTTTTTAACAACTTGAAATAATAAATGATTCACACTAAAATTTGGTTTTTACTCCTACACAATACCCCAGCCCATAAACACTACATACATCAAACGCATGATGTACACGTGAAAGACCAGTGTACATTTTAGTATGACGTCTTGAAAACGCAGTCGTTCCGAGTTGAGTGCTTGCAAATCCCTCGTGTTTCAACTAAATGTACTGCAATGTTTCTCCAAAAACTAAATAAAGTGTTGACCCAGTATCTCTGGTGCAGAGGAACGTTCTCAGGGGACTTTTTTATTTTCCAATGTTTAATGGAATATTTGTCCATATACGCGGGTTAGGACCCCCAGTCAGCAATCGGCCGGGCAATCGGGCATAATAGTGCCATATAAGGCCCAAACGGGCCTATGAGCACGTGCTCATAAATGCTCATGAGCACATGCTCATCTGCTCAATGAGATATTTCAGGCCCAAACTCCTCAATGGGAAGAAAAAGGGAGTATGGCGAATGTGAAAATGTATACATTTTTAGAGCGATATATATATTGGTGTTATGGACAACGCAATGCTTGGAGCATGAATTAAGACACGGATTAACGCTTGTAACAATATAATTAAGTAGAACAATTTTACAAATATTTTAAACATATTGTCCGGGCACTTGCCATGGGGCCTAATAGTGCCATATAAGGCCATATAGGGCCCAAACGGGCCTAATAAAATACCTGACCCACGAAAAAATGAGCCAATTATTATTAGGAATTTGTTGAGCAATCATCTAAATATGGGTCGCACGCGTAGGAACTGTCCTGTGTTTGGGTGTGGTAGTACAAATGTGACCCTCCACGGGAAAACATACATTAACGGTCTGAAAAAACGGGCTGAAATACCGTTTGCTATCCGTTTTCTAACCGTGAAAATCAAAAACGGTTGCCGTTTAAAAATTTTAAACGCCCGTTTAAATTTTATTGCTTGGCGTTTAAACGGTTTGTTCAAAACGTGAAAACATTTTCATCGATCCGTGAAAACGTTTTGACCGATCCGTGAAAACATTTTGGTAGAGCTGTAAAAACGTTTTGCTTTGGCCGTAAAAACGTTTTGGTAGAGCCGTGAAAACGTTTAAATAAAACGTGAAAATGTGTAGTGTGCATTATAAAATATGAGTATAGAGTGGGAAAAGATAAATTCTAATAAACCGCTGAGTTATGAAAGTGTGTGTTACAATAAAGGCCCACTAAAAAGTTGTGAAATATACTATAGAAAATATATAAAGCCCTGATACTTCTAATTTCATTGTGGCAATGTACATATATTCGCTTATATGTCAATGCTATATCAACTTTTGAGTGTTTTGACAAGTGAACAGTTCGAACTTTGTCTAGGAGTGCATGCCAATTCCCGCATGCGACTAGAGTATCTGCTTCTATTTAAAGATTATAATATTCCCAATAACACTTAGTAACTTAGCAAAACAAAAATACTACATGTTGTTGCTATATGTGTTAAATTATTTTCACAATTAGAAATATTTCTATAAATTATTTGTATACGCTACTGTTCCTATGATATGTAAACATTATATTGATATATTCCTCCTCCATTTAAGCTGTGTAGCTACGGCCCTGCCTATTCTTGAGGTTGCAAATTTACACGGACCACATTAGACCAAAAAGGGCACCGCCACACAATTTAATGATGATAAATCTCAATTTAGATGTTTATAAAACCAGTTCTTGATCTAGATTAATGTAATCTTCCGGATCAAGTATTTCACAGGTTTCTTGTTTACGTAATATCTTAGAGCATGTCTTTGAAACCGCACGAGTCCTTATCAAAACCACCAAGGGCCAAGATTGATAGACTAATAAATTTCACGGGGTATTGTTGTGGTACCCATAGCATCTCACAAAAACCTCTCCAAGAACTCTTTGCATTGCTTTGCATTGGTATTTTGCCTTCAATTCTAAAACATTTGTTACGTAACTAGAATATAGTTACGTAGTAATATCGGTATTTATCCGGCAAAATAATAAGCCGCCAAAGGGTATATAGACACAAGGGTATTTACTGAGCTGTATTACGCGGGGTCATATTTCTCTAGATTTGTCGCAATATAAGAGGAAATTTGGTAGTTTTTTGCTTCTTGCCGTTTCTGCATGCCAGCTACTCATGAGTTTCCATTGGAATATTAAAATATAGGTTATGGGTCGTGTTTTGAATATTTTTATATATGCAATTGGAGTTAATTAAAGCTCGTCATTTTTGAGTTGTTTTGGATCAATTGCGCAATATTTTACTAACGTTTATTATTATGCGCGCTGCGTAGACTCGGAGATTGGACATGAGCACGAACTGCGCAGGTTTATGACTATAGTTTCCGCCAAATTTGAATAGAGCGTGAAACTGGCAACATTCTGATAGAAAATTGTTTAATGAAATATCGAGTTTAGGCTCGTCAAAATGCCCTGGAAGTTGGGGTATATTTTGTCCGTATTCTCGCTGTCGCTGTGCAGATAGCGGCGGCTATAAACGAAAACGGCGCAGAAATTTCGATGGACAAATCCGTCAAATCGTCCGAGTTTTTGTATTGTATATAAGCAAGTAAGTCAACCGGAATAAAGCTTCCTTTTAACTTCGGTATACAGTTTATGTTTAAATTATTCCGCTCTTTGCTCCAGGGAGTCTGCGTCAGGTATTGGCATTCTCTCTTGTCGCACAAAGGGGAAATATGATTCTTGCTCAACACCGAATAGCCTCCATTCACGAGTCATACTTTCCACTCTAGCCTTTATTGTGAATTCGCACCAATTTCCGTGCCTTCTCGACTTCTGTTACTTCTACCTCATACAAATTTTTATCCTTTTTAACCTTTTTTGCAACTTCAGCACTCGAGGATACACCAGACTCGTATATTAAACGCTTTGGCGGACGCGAATCGCGCCTTGGTCTGTCTTGTTTTGCTTTTAATACCTCTTTACGCAACAATTACGCAATTTTTGCGTCGGCGGGGGCTTGGCACCACTTGGTAGCAAATGTTCAAATCATGGCAAAAAGTTTGATATGTTTGTCTAATTTCTACGTTTTACGTTTATATCGATTTATTGAATCTCACGCATGTAATTTTAGCGTTGTTTTGTAGTAAACTTCGGAAGGTTCGAATTTTATTATCTACAATGCAGCGAGCCTCTGATGCTTTCCTGATCAAAACATATGTAAAATTACTTTGTCCCCGAACCGGTGCGGAGCGCCGTGTGAGGGTACTAATTCCGCCCGGAGATTAGGAATTACACCCGAGTATTGTGACAGAACATAGCGGAATCCAAAGGTGTCCAAATTCTATGTCATGGACCAGAGGTCACGGACCGTGGACGTTCAATGGTCATGGCACTTGTGCGCACGCGCAAAATTTGAACGAGTAAGGACTGGTGATTAGCAACTTGCTGATTGGCTAAGACAAAATGTTTGTATTTCAATGAAAAATGTCAGCAATTTAACTGTCATTTTGCAAATTATTTTTTTTAAAAATGTCTTGTAAACAATATGAAATGCAGATCAAATAAAACTTGCGGCTAAAGACAGGAATCTATCCGGCTTATTATTGTATAGCTTTGTAACCACGTCTGTTTGATCTCTTTTTCGTTCGTGAGCAATATCAATATAGCTAAAATACGGCTTTCCCTGTGTGCGGAATATCCCGGTTCGATCCCTGCTATGGTCTTTTTTTTTTCAAAATTTTTTGGGATTTTTTTAAACCTTTTTCAATTTTGAAATAAATGAATCTACAATACCTTCTGGTTAGTTTTAGGGTTTACGGTGAGGGACAGGTTTATTTTTAAATATAATATTATTTGCCCTCTGCAGTAGAAATCACAGCCCGGACTGGATTCCTGTCTTTAGCCGCAAGTTCAAACAAAATTATATAAACGCTGCGAAAAAATTAAAATACGATCAGAACTGGAAAAGTTAAGCGGTGAACAACTCGTACTTTATAATGCTTGAGATGGTAGGTTCTACTTTGTTTATTTCGTGTTTCCAGTAAGAATGCATTTTATGAACTTGGTATGTCGTTTTGCGAAGACCTAACCGACTATTTAAGGTTTTACATCATCGTTTTAACTTCAAAAAGAGCTCTTGAAAGTGTAATTCGGAGATTTAATTGATATAACAAATATCACTTTGAAGCTTTTATAGCGTGGACTGCAATCACTGCAAGATTTCAATAATCGAAAAACAATATTCGAATCCTCAAACACTAAAGTTTTTGGGGATTTAAATTATCTTTCCTGTTTTGAAGGTTTAGCTGTACTCAAGTATTATTATTAACTAAAGTCTATATGACTATAACTGCATGCAACGCCTGCAGCAGGTGAACGGTGATTTCATTTCACCTTTACGACCGTGTTTGTTTCTGAAAAATGTGAAACATCAGCTATTATATTGACAATCGCGTTTCATTGCTTGGAATAAGAGAATTATCCAAAATGCCTAAGAAGCTCTCTCCTATATCCGCTTCTTTTTTATGAATTTGTATCTAAACAGTTCTTTTTGGCCGCTAGTGTACAATAAAAG
>NW_021163424.1:0-72587 GCF_004324835.1 Dendronephthya gigantea
TCCTCCGCAAGCATATCTTATGTATTAATATTAGGCATTTATATTTCGCTTGGGTTAGCTGTGTCGGGGAAGGCGAGGAAAAAGTGGGAGAGATCAGCAATTTTTTTCTCGCTCCCCGACAAAGCTAACCAAAGCCAATTATAAATGCCTAATATAAATACATAAGAGATGCCTGCGGAGGAGGCAAGCTTAATGCATTATACAATAAAGTAATCCGACATGGAGTGTGACCGTTGGACTGGAAAAGGGATGAATGGATTTCAGTGCACAAAAAAAGCGATCGCCTTTCCAAAACCAATTAGAGCACCGGTTACCATACTGATAACCGTTGACAAAATTTTCGAGCAATTGAGTGAACTGACGGAAAAGATCTTTGACAACTTTAAATGGTAAAATACGGAAATATAGCCATGCCAAATTGCCATATTTTGTATTTCGCGCGGAAATTGAGTAACTAATTTAGTTACAAACTTCCAGCCGTAAGATTACGGCTTTTCTCTATCCTTGTTTTAAACGATCCGGCTTTCTCGTTCCTGTTTAAAATCGGCTCTTCCCATTCTTTGTTTTTAAGATTCCGGCTTTTCTCATTCCTTGATTTAAAGATTCCGGCTTTTCCCTTTCCTTGTTTTAAAGATTCTGGCTTTTCCTATTCCTTGTTTTATCGTCCCCCGTTCCCTTCCTCGATTCCCCGTAACTGGTTTTAAGGCTAGTTTCCACTCAGGAAAATCTCCTTTGGATCGGAATGGACAGTAAAATTTCTTTTGTCGCTGAGTTCTCAGGCGGCGTTTATACAAAAGAAACTTTTCCGTCCCCTCCGATCCAAAGGAGAATTTTCCTGAGTGGAAACTAGCCTTTAAAGATAGCCCTTTTCCGCCCCTCCCTTGCATATGAACTAACCGCTAATTAAAAATTTTTGCGCTGTCACATGACCAGCCTTAACCAGGGTTTTCGCCGCAGCGTGGGTCGTGGAGCGTAGGTAGAATAGCCTGGCCTGCGAAGTTGGAATATGTCAATGTACACACACACCCGAATTACGAAAATTGCACTTGTCAGCAAATCGTCACAAAGGTTTAGTAAAATGTCACGTACCCTCAATATTCCATTATGAATAGGAAAGTTTACTTGAACGAGATCCGCATGTCTTCGGTTATTTGATACAAAAATCAATTCATATGAAGAAACATTGGCGTTGAATTAAAATCGTATCATCATGCACATGGGATAGAAACTTCGTCATAATTATTAATTCGTTTTTTGGCTTCACCGAAAAAATAAGCCTGGAAAAATTTGGCATAAAACGATAGACAAAAACATGATTATCTTTAATTTAATTTCAAGATCAAAGAACGTTTTTTGGATCAATATTTAAATATAAGTTACGCTTGTGTTCCTTACAACGGAAACAAGACCACGTGAATGAAACAGCTCACAAATTTTATAAATCTAGCAACATCTATTGTTTGCTTTACTTTAGTTTATTGAAAGGTTCCTGTTACTGTTTCAGGAAAGTAGCGGTAGTATATTTACTGTGTTTTAGGCAGAAAATGGTTGTTTATAACAATTGAGTCTCATCATAGGTAAGTGAAGTTTCCTTCTCTTACAACAACAATAGGGCCATTATGGGATACCAGATATGGATACTGCACATCGACAACTTTACAAAAGAAGTAAGAGTTTCCAGCTTCCCGCCTGCTTCAGGGTAGCGCAGAAAGAAATAGGAATTTTTTCCCCTACCACGGTTACCAATATACAAATAACCTAGTGAAATGCCACTCTGACAACTTTATGATGGTCTGGGACTTTTATTGTTGTCTTCAGATTTCCTTCCTTGGTGTATATTTGAACTGCCGTATGATCGTTTGTTGGTATCATGATTTCATTCTGCTGGGAAATACTCAATGAAAATGCCTCACTTGAGTCGTTGTCAAATTTGTATTTCAATTGACACATCTTGTTACAAACATACACATCAGGCCTCTGTGTTGGATGATGATGATATCATCGTCTTTGCATATTGCGATTCTAACTACAGAAGATATTTTGTCCTCGAGCAAATCTAATTTGTCTTCTGCTTTTACATTGTAATTCTCGTTCAATATCGTCAACAGGAATCCTTCACCAGTATGTTTTTAGCACGTAAACATTGTTATTGATATCAACAGAAAGGGCCATTAAAATATTGCCTGTAAATTCAGGTAATTCAATCCGTTTAATTTTTCCTTCCTCCTGGATAATCATAATTTTCTCATAAGGCGGAGTACGAGGGAAAGTAAGAACACCCCCTGACTGTTCACAGCATATGGAGAAGCTCTTTTTTTTCATGAAGGGTCTGTTCGTTTGGAGGATGAGGCAATTCCTCTTTTATAGAATTTCTTGCTGAAATTTCGTGCCAGCTTATTATTGGATGAAAACTGCGAGTGGGAAGTTCAATCGTTGGCATGCAGGCGGACACTTCAAATGAACATTTATTACTGAATTTGCAAACATATTGAAACAACACATAGTTGATTAACATTATCCACTATTTTTGAAACTATTCGTAGCTTCGCTGCAAAAAATTCGATCTTCGATACTAAATGCCTCATTCCAGAAAGCAGTGGTTGCTGCCTTGCGCGCTTCCTCGAATCTTTTTCTCGCAGTTTCTAACTCTCTGTCCGAGTTGATTTTAAGCTTTTTCCTGGCAGGAGGAAGCTCTATTGCTTGGTTTAAGATACCAGACAGAATAACGCTCGAAAGTTCACCTGGTTCGTCCTGAGTTTCGCTCTCTTTCTGCTAAAGATTTGATTTATCGAGGGAAACACTGAGTAACTCTATTCCTTCTTCTAGAAAATTATAACTGGCGAGTGAAGTTGATCTAGAAAGGCCATCGATTTTAGACTTGATATCAATATAACTCGCGTACGACAATCTTACGAATTTCGCCGTCTTTCAGTTTGTCTGCCGTCGAGGCTATGACCTTATTCCATAATAAACCAAGTGTTGAACTGAGTATACTTGTCACAATTAAAGTCGTATCGCGTTTCTTATTAACTGTACCCAAAAATTAAGGCTTTATTAAAAGCATCTGCTAAAAGGTGAGGAGGCAAAACATCATTTAGAACCGAAGCTTCTTGAAGCGATACGAAAGCGTGCGTCGTGGTTTGTCTAGAACGTCGTGGCCTTTAACCTCTGGCTTGGACCGATGGTAGAAATTTGGTGGAGGAGAATTCGAGATTTGTTGTGACACTTGAAGATAATCTTGTTTAGGTGCTGACGTAGATAAACCAGGTGATTCGTCATCTAACAGGGAAATAGTTGGAATGGATTCCTTGTTTTCTGCACTTCGAACTCCGGAGCGCAAGAGTACATCGTCGGTAGGTATGTAAGCCATGAATGCTGCGATGTGCATCTTTCGTTCGTCTGATGACATGCCTTTCCAATCGGGATATGTTTTACGAAACATGTGGTAAGCTGGTGCTAGGACGTAAGGACCGTCATCATATATGGCTTTGACAACATTGCTAAATAAACGGATACTGCATGCTTTCAAGGCATCTAGGCACTCTGAAAGTGTCGCGTCTCGATGACTACGACCCTCTGAATGCACGTGGGCGGATATTTCATCTTTTGACAAGACGTTTTGCCACTCAATTGGATTTTGGCTGCACACTCCGTCAATGGAAGCTTGCTTTCGAACGTTTTTAATCATTTTGTCCCTCATTTGCTTCTCTTTATGAGTTTCAAAATAATCACGAACTGACTCGCGGGACGATTGCTGGTGTGTTCCTTTTCTATTTGAAGCCATTTTGATTTCAGTTGCAATAGCTTACGGTTGTAAATATGAGTACTTTCGCTTCCGTATCTTCTTCTTTGCACGTGGCACCACCGAAAATATCACTCAGGATAATTTTTTTTTGGATTGAAGGAAAATTTAACGACTGCAATTTTTTATCTACATTTGCTTGGGCATGCTCTTTGCCCAAAAGGTAAATGGTCTTTCCACTCGTTTCCTTAAGAATCCCGCTAGAAAGTGCTTCGTCTTCATCTGTACCAAAAGCAAGGATGTTGGCAAGAGCCGGATTCCCTCTTTTCACTGCTTGCCAAAAATATGCGAAATCCTGCGCTGATTGATTTCGATGGATCAGAAATGGTCCTGGAAACCAGGGATTCCTTAAACTCTCTCTTCCAATTACTGACATCTGCTTGTAGGTCGTTTGTGTCACGAGATGATTTGCAATGTTTAATGTAGTGTCACAAGCCAAAGGCGTAGTAAACCTGGGATTTGCTGATGAATGCTTGATTCTTGTCAAGCAAATCTGGGTCCATTTCGTCAGCAGTGGGTCTTTGCTCAAGGAGTTTAAGGATAACTTCCTGAATTTGATCGATACTAGATCTGGTTTTTGTTTCCCCATACAAATAACGGTAATTATACAGCTGCTTGGTATCCCGAATAGTGGTTGACTGTAATGGAGAATCAAGTTAATTCAGATACTTCGATTTTCGTCTTCAATAACCCTTGGGGCACGAACATCTGTATGAACCGTTTCTTTCACTTCTTTGTTGAGAGAGTGCTCTCTTGAAATAAAGGATTTGGCGTGCGGACGTGTTGTATTTCCATGCGCTGTTGCGACTACGAGGACGGCATTCCCGGTGTTAAAATAGTAATGCATGATAATCGTGGAACATTTCAAAGTATATGACTTCAAATTCTTTAGACGACTATAAGATTCATTATATTCTGCTATTAGCATAATAAATATGACATATCTTGTAAATTCCGTCTGATACATTTTCATCGTATTCTTATGCGTTGCTCTTTTTCTAACTACAGCGTACAAGAGCTCCTTGCCTACGATCTGCCGAACCCAATTTCGAGCATCGCGGACGTCGCAGGTACCACCAACGATAATGCCATTGTCGTCTTTGTTCACCGAGACCTCTGTCCGTAACCTTAACTTCATAAAACCTAGTTTGCTATTTTTCTCATAGTACCCAAGTGTTTCATAAGTTTCGATATCAAACGGATGCTTTACTTTTGCAAGTTTTTGGCCGACAACGAAGGTTGAGGTTGTAGAAATGCTTGTTGGCTTGATTTCTGCCTTTCGGTCTGCAGGAATATCCTTTTTTAAACAGATCTGGAATATTTTTTTAATGTCAGGGCTTGAATGACTGTAAATTGGAAGCCTTTTATCACCCCTGTAATGGACAAGATTAGGCAAATCAATGTCAAATGAGTAAGACGTATTATCATTTTCACTGTTCTCATGAGTTGACTGATTCGGGATCACTGGAAAATGTGATAATTTTCTTCGCTGTTTCCTCTTTTTATTGTTGGAAAAAAGATTTCATCGTCCTCCGTGAGTTCCACAGTTTAGTTCTCTCGCGCTTTTTCTTCTTTTCGTCGTTTCCCGATAAATTAGTTTTTCTTTTGGACATCTAGAAAAGCGGGTCATTTTTGTTATGTAAGTGCTCCTGTTTCTGCTTTTTTCTAGTCAGATGCCTTAAAACAGTTACGCATGCAGTTAAATATTAGTTTTGGATTGTCATCTTGATTACTGATGATTGACATTCTTGCATGACCCTTACCATGACCAAATTAGTTAGTAGATAATAATACCTTGTCACTTGAAGTACACTAGCTCACCGGCTGATAATATTTTCATATTGTGCTCAACTCCATTCAATAATTGTTACGTATTATGCTAGCCTCATCGAGTAATTGTATAAAGTATTATAGGAAAAATTAAACCTTGAAATAACCTATTGGAATAAACTGTCCAAAATTAAAGGCGTGTGCATGTGAATCTAGAATTCTCCATTACAATTTACATAAACAACGTGTCATATATTAAGGTAATGTTTCGCGAATATTTCACTCAATTTAAAATAAAACATTTGCTAAAAAAGGATTTGGTGAGATCCTGAGGGGAATTCCCCTGTCTCCCGGTTCTCCCATTCCACTGTTCCCTGTTCCCCGGAAAAAGTCTTGTGCAGCCCTACTTCGATTACTGCTCGCCCCTGTGGGATACTTGTGGCAATCTGCTCAGAGATTTCAATTTAGTTGCAAAGAGTTCAGTTTCGTGCAGCGAGGGTTTTAACAGTGCAAATTATGAACCTCTTGAAACTAGACGGTCTGGTGCTAAGTCAGTATTAATGTACAAGATACTTAATAACCATACTGCGCCCGCTCTTCGGGAGTCTTTCGTGAGAAGAGAAATAGGATCCCAAGGCCGAATCGAGAATACCTTAAAAAAGTTTCAAATATAGCCGCGCTATGCTTTGGAATCGGCTCACAAACGAAGCAAAATCAGCTGAGTCGCTCGTTAGTTTAAATCAATTGTTGTTGCACACTGAAATGCGTCCTAGTTACCTGTGTGTGAAACCTATACTGTATTCTTATTACTGTCTTAATAATTAAACACGCCCCTCGTGGAAACCAGCCTAGAGTTGATGGGCTGGCATGTTTCTTGCGATTTCCACGTTTTCATGCGATTTCCACTTCTGTTCGTGAGCTTTCGTTCGTGTTCATAATTTTTTTATTCCTGTTCACTCGTGTTCGTGATCTTTGGTTCGTGTTCATGATTTTTTGACTCGTGTTCATTCGTGTTCATAATTTTTTATTCGTGTTCACTCGTGTTCGTGATCTTTGGTTCGTGTTCATGATTTTTTGACCCGTGTTCACTCGTGTTCATTCCTGTTGATGATTTTTTTAACTGGTGTTCACAAGCGTTCATATTTCTTGAGTCGTATTCTGACTCGTGTCCACTGGTGTTCATTCGTGTTCACTCGCGTTCTGACTCGTGTGTTGTTTTTGAACAGATCATGGCAAGAATCGAACCTACGCTTTTGCGATGCCGGTGAAATGCCCTTGCCATTGAGAACGTATATTTGACTCATTTTTCCATCCACTGTTCCTGGCTTGAATTTGAAGTGTGTATAATACCACTCGAAATTAAGACCTTTTAACCTATTTGATTCTTGATAATACAATCGCGTTCTTCCAACAGCTCCGTTTTAACCGTGTACTTAAGGGTAGACGGCTTGGTAAAGGAGACAATAAAACCTGACACGAGTGGGTCATTTTGGTATGACCAAAGCTGGTTCAGGATACTTAGAACATATCATCGTCGTCGTCATCATCATCTCTGCCTTTGTTTTCCTTCACATGTTCACATCGTTTAAAAACTTCTTAATAAGAAACTTTCGCTTATCAACGGCACCTTCAATTGCTTCTTCTTGGTCAAAATCATCATTTGTAATAAACATATTTTCTTATGTACCGGATCTTTCTTCAGTTGTCTCATCCACAAATGGCGCTTTAAATAGATATTTTCTAATTCTTCCTGGAGTCTAGCATGCATTGAAGTAAGCTTTCTTTTTAGCATAGTGCTCATCAAAACCACTGTTTATAAGGCTTTCTTTCATTTCCTCGAATACTGTGTTACTTCTATGTTATGCTTCTTCTATTAACGGCATCCAGGGATCCAATTCTTCTTCACATTCTGAGTCCGTTGTCGTCGAACTTCCAGATTGCTGAGTGGAAGTGGTCGAGACATCATCTTGGAAATCACTTTCTTGACTGTCCGAGTCTGTTTGAGACATGTTTCTTTCTTGTTCTCGTAGTAGGCAATACTCCCGTTCGGGTCTGCGCTGATTGTAACTGCGGCTGAAATATCTTCTGCAAAATTGGCAGCTCATCCCCTTAGCACTAGAAGTGTGTAAATGCCTTGTTATCGAGCAGCAACGCAGTTTTATGAGCAGATGTCTGCTCATGTGTAGTTATGAGGATGTGCTAATCTGCTCAACGGTACTTTTTCCTACACTCTAAAAACGATCTGGTTAAAATTTCCTGGTTAGTTTAAAAATAACCCTATTATGGTTAAAAAAGTGTTCCTGGTAAGAATTCGTGGTTGGTTTTCGTGTCGTAAACGAGAAATACGCGGCCTAACCGCGTTCCTGGTTAATGAAAATGACATAATCATTTGGAACAACAAAGCAAAATGGCGGCCCGTGTTTTTGAATTTTTTAATTTTAACAAAACCAGTCTAATGTCTGCAATTCGCTTTTTTTTAACGCACAAATTTGAGCCGAAAAAGGACCACTTGTCAACTTTAAGACCGGTTCTTTTTATAACGATTTTTATTCAAGAAATTCGGTGCAGAGTCGCGATGACAAACAAAACGAGTTTTCACTTGAGAATTTTGGGATTCATGAATTCTTAACCACATTGCCAACTGAACTTTCTAGCGTTAAACTTAAAAATACCAGCTCTAAACAAAATAGTAGCTTTTACTGTATACTGCATTAAGGAGGAGAAAATAAAAAATTAAGTGAAATTAATGCATTTAAAATTGCTTTCATTTATAACCATGTCCTTGACATTAGAAAAAACAACAGATATGTGGTAGTACACACAACTGGCTTAATAACAGCTAGAAAATGCAATTAACTCTATTATTGATTCCTGACCATGCAGATAAATTTGTCATGCATCAGTCATATTATTATTGTCATAATATTTGCACCAGTCATCTTGCTTTGATAATTTACAAAGGCTTTCGCACTTATATAGTCGTAGTTGAAAGCAGGGACGTAGGAAGCAGGAGGCCAGGGGCCGCAGCCCCCCCCCCCAATAATATATATGGGGGGCTGGAATATATTTCGAACCCCCCAATAATGCACCAGTTATGAAGAACAAGCCTTGAAATTCGATCAAACTGAGTATTGGAAATTATTTATAGGTTGTAGTAATAGTAGACTCTGAAATGGGCATTTCAGCAGATCTAAAGCAATCAAATTTCAAAATTTTTCTCGCTTGGTGCCAACCATGGGAGCACCTTGTGAACTTCAGGCCCCCCAATTTTCAAGACATTCCTATGCTGGTGGATGAGAGTATCTGCCAAGTAAACATGTCTGCAACTGCAAGCACAAGACAGGGTAAAACTAAGCAAAAAATTGGGTCTTATTGCTATTGTCAATTTATTGGTTAAATAGAGACATTCCTATCTTTTTTTAGTAAATTAATTTAAGCCCCAGAGCTTCCCTATTGACAAATAGAATCCCCTGGCATGTGTCAAAGAAATAAATAGGGCACACTGAATTAGGTTCCCTCTAGCTCTGAAAATAGACTAACTAATACAATGTATTATACCCCATTTATATATAAATTAATATAAATATTCTTATTTAATATAATCTGCAGCCTGTGCAACTCAATTCCTACACATATATTCCTACATACACACATGCATGTACCAATATAACAAATTAGACTACATTCCACCAAAGAAAACTTGCAACCATTTTTGAGCATAGCCGCACAGGGCCTTTTAGATCAGATAATATTATAGGCTAAAGGGGAAAATGCCCCCTAGCCGCTCTTGTGCCACCCCATTACAAGTAAAGGTCCCTCTTGAGTGAAAATAGAAAAAAGTGGGTAAATAACTGGATAAGAAGAGAGTAATGATATTTTGATAACAGTTAAACCTCACACTGTTTGGATGGGACAAAAAACAATTATCCCCAAAATGCATGAAATAAAGCTACAGTCTGTCAGAATATGAAATACAAATATATCCTAAGAGGAGTCCAGATGCACCCCCAACTCTATATGTCTCTAAGTCGACACTTTCCAGTAGGGCCTTTAGAAAAAGGTATGATATCATCACGTACAACAAACCTCATTCTGTTTAGATGGGACACATCAAGAATTGTCCCCCAAATTAAAATGCAAGAAATTAATGCACAGATTCCAAAATACAAATATCTTCTTGGGGAGGGACCCCCCTAAAACTACCTATTACAGGTACATCTTTTTTTTCACCCCCCCCCCCAAGACAAAAGGTCTCTAAAAAGGCCCTAGCTGTACACCCATACAGTTTTAAATTGCTTATGTACCCTCTACATGACTACATATTCCATGAAATTTATGAAAAGGTCACCTTGAACAATTCCATATATATTTTTTGCTCTGTTTGCTCTGAGGGAGCTAGACCAAGAAGACCAATTGTCCCTGATTAAGTAGGTAAATAATGTTTCTGATCGAGAACAGAACTGGGCATAAATATAAATATATTACCTTGTTGTAAATGTTGTTCATCTGACCACTCGAGATACATGGGGTGCGATAGTATATTTGGGTATTCGATGAGAACTTTCATGTTTTAATCTTTATATTAAGACTCTGTATGAAGTTGTGATGTTAGATGAGTATTAACATGAAATACGATATGTAAATTTACCAGGAAAAAGGTAAAATAAGATATGCTCGGGAATCTTTCCCCGCTATAGGACCATTTCCTCTCGAACACTTTCTCCGGTACTTCAATATATCCCATATGCGAACAAACCAATGAGACTTGAGAAGGTTATTCGAAGTAAGTAATCCCGATCGGATAAGCTATTTTCGCGCTTTTCCCGAGATTTTCTTAGTTTTTTTTTACAAACACTTGTCATCGGGAAGTCTTTTCAGCCGAATAGCACTTTAATCTAACATAAATGGATCCCTTTGTTAAAAAAAAACTTGAGGAGTGGAATCTTTCTTGTCTTGAAAATGTATTTGAAGGTAAGGTTTTTTGTTTTTTTCTTTTTTTCCGCATTTACAACCACAACTAAAACACTTCATATATTTGGAAGTCATTTACTGAATAATGAAAAGCGATGAAAAATATAAAAAATATACGTTTTTAAACAATTTCTCATTGACAAATGCTAATAATTGGTAATGTTCAAACTACGTGGTACTATTTTAACATGTGCTGTAATTCAGTCTAAGCCGTTACACAGAGTTTTTAAGGGCATTTTCCAAAACGTAAGTCACAAAACGCCACTTTGGCCCATTGGTGGCATTGGCATTTTAATACCAATTTGAACTTCAGTTTCAGCCTGATTTGGAAGGTAACATATTTTTACAATTGGATATTTTTTCAGAAAACATGATTGATCAAGAATCCCTCCTTTTACTCAATGAAGAGACAGTCAAAGAAATGGTCTCCGCTATTGGACCGCGACAAAAGCTTTTATACAAGCTTCAAGAAGAAAAGGTATAAAGCATATTTGAACTGAAATAAACGCTTAACTGAACTACTCATAGAAAACTATTTAAACCAGGCAAACAATGGGTTATATCTGTTCCATATGTAATCAATCAGTTATTGGGAAAGCGAACTCCCTTATTTGGCATATTAGAAATCGACATGCCCTCTTAACGGGTGCGACTTTCACTGGCCCGTTTACTTGTGGCCAAGATGGGTGTTTGCAGACATTTCGGTACTCAATGGCTCTCAAACGACATATCGAGAACAAACATAAAAGTGCTCTAAACTTAATCCCAGAGGTAGATGATGGTAATAGTGATGAAAATAGTGATCCAGGAGAGAATCCCCTTGACCCAACATATTTTATGAACGATGTTGATACTGCAATAAGTAAAGAAAAAATAACTGAGCTTGCGGCCACCACAATTGCCAAATTAAAGGCGTCTAGTAGCGTTGTTCAAGCAACAGTGGATCATGTAGTTCAAGAGAGTGCAGAATTATTTTCAAATGTTGTTATGTCACTGAAAACTAAAACTGAACAAGTTTTGGATAGCAAAGGTGTCGACAAAAATGATCCAGAAAGGCAGGAGCTATGTGAAACATTTAGAAGTTTTCAATATCCTTATGAGAACTTGGAAACTGCGTATCAACAACAAAAATACTTTACTGATAGTGGGTATTTTGTAAAAACCCATCGAAATACCTTTTGCTGTTGCATTTCATCCCCGTCACAATCCAGCTTCGTCACATGTGGATCAGGTTGCTAAACATCTGACCTTTCAGTACGTTCCTCTGAAGCAATTACTGAAGCATGTCTTAGAAAGTAGAGGATTTATGAGGGCAATTCAGGAGTATCAACCTAGCACTGATGGTATAATGCGGGACTTTCATGATGGTGAATTCTGCCGAGGACATTTGTTCTTTTCAAATTCTAAGAACATTGCCATTCTACTATATGTTGACGATTGCGAAATTGCTAACCCCCTAGGTTCAAGGGCTGGGATGCACAAAATTGGAGTGATTTACTGCACAATATTAAACCTGCCACCCAAATTTCGCTCCTCGTTATCAAATTGTTATTTAGTTGCGTTATACAACACAGGAGATGTAAAAACCTATGGGTTCAATTGTATATTGGAACCACTTGTTAAAGATTTGCAAGAATTAGAGAGGGATGGACTGTACATCAGCACGGAAATCTTTGAGGGAACGGTTCATGTAGGAGTTGCTCAGGTGACCGGCGACAATTTAGGCCTTAATGGTATTTGTGGCTTCGTTGAGAGTTTCATCAGCCACCATTTCTGTAGAAATTGTAAAATGCACCTAGAAGAAATGCGCCGTGCTTTAACAGAAAAAGCAGATATGCGGCGTAACCATGCGAATTATGAAGAAGATTTGGAGAGGAATAATCCAACATGTACTGGCATTAAAGCAACATGTCTTCTAAATAATCTGGAACACTTTCACGTAGCAACAAATTACACTCCAGATGTAATGCATGACTTGTTAGAGGGAGTTTGTGGGCTGGAAGTTCACCTTGTTATTGGCGATTTAATTAACTCTGGCTTTTTTGACCTGGATTTGTTTAACAGCAGAATAATGAGCTTTGATTATGCACCTAGTGATTCCAAGAACAAGCCCTCCCCGATCATGCGTAATAAGATTCAAAATCCAGACGGTGCATCAGGGCAGACTGCAGCTCAGATGTGGTGCCTCATTCGGTATCTACCTCTATTAATCGGTGACTTAGTTCCAGAAGGTAATGAGCATCTAGAGCTCATTCTTCTTCTGTTGGAGTGTATGGATTTTATTTTTAGTCATGAAATTACCACTGAGGAATCTTTATTTGTGAAGCACTTGATTAAAGATCATCACAGCCTCTTCCTTCAGTTGTACCCGAACCGTCATTTGAAACCGAAGCATCACTTCATGACTCATTACCCCAGCCAAATCCGACAACTAGGACCACTTGTCAATTTCTGGACCATGCGATTCGAGGCTAAGCACAGATTCTTCAAACGTCTAGGCCACATCGTGTGTAATTATAGGAACATCCTTAAAACACTAGCATACAGACAACAGATGTTCTTATGTTACAATCTCATGTCTGGAGGGATCGCAGACACTAACATTGAAATTGGTTCAGGGTGTTCTATGTTGGTTCTTTCTCTTGATAACGCAGAATTTTTGAGCAGAACAATTGGTGTTCATCCTCTTAGTGAAGTGTATGTTGCCAAATGGGTAACAGTGAATGGGATAAAGTACAATAAAAATGCTCTGGTCATCACTGCCAAATCAGATGACTCCTTTCCTGTGTTTCAGCAGATCATTTATATCATAAGTATGGGACCTGCTGATATTAGGCTTGTTACACTTCCTTGGAGTACTATTAAGTTTGACCGTCATACTCACACTTATGTTGTTAAGCCAACTGAAAATGGAATGTGGTCTATTACAACAGTGCAAGATTTAGTTGATCACCATACATACCATGCTTCTAAATCGTACAAAGGAGATGATTTGGGTTATGTTACCCTACGCCATAGAATACCTTGGTAGGTGCTTTAACATGTTGTTTCATGCCCTCAACTTCCTGGTTTATACCCCAACAACGTCTTCTGCAAAGTATTTCAATTAATTACAGTATGTATTTAAGAACAGTGCCTGATTATAGTTGGTGATATATTTACAAGTAAATGGCAAGGTCATTCTACCCTGTCATTTCATATCCCACTTCTCAATGATTGATCACAGTCATCACACCAAAAGAATATTGAACAGATATGACACATACAGATACAGAGCAGTGTAGAGCACTAATAAAAGTATATGATGTTTACTCTTTTGACAAAGTGTCTGTAAAGTAAATCATCTATAAGTTGTCTAAGTTATTTCCCCTTTCAATTTTAGATGCTACAAGCTCAAAGCAGAGATACTCCAAATGCATCTGATAATCTATCAGTTGAAATAGGCCCTGGATCAAAAAGTTGCACAATTAAGAATCATGTACTGGTATGGTACATTTATATGTACAATTAATTAATACTCCAACAAATAATACTCCAAACTATAAGGGCATCAAAGAAAGTTTGGACAATTTCTGGCATTTACTAGTGCATAAAGCGATTTTTTATTAAGTTAAATACAGTACTATATACTTTTATAACCATATATAATGTTAACTCTCTTTATTATCTCATTGTCATATTGTGCATTTTTATACAGCCAGCATCCTTAAATGATAATGAAGAGTTTTCCCCCAAAAAGTTCAAGGCTGAATTTGTAAGTAAAAACTGATTTTACTTTAAATGTTTTTGGTATTTCAGGGGGTAAATTTTTCAAAGATGAAAGCAAAATAAAGTTCAAAATTAAGTTAAATTAATTATTGCTGCCATATAAGTTACACTAATTGTTGCTGATTTAATATGCAATGCATATATTTGGTCATTATAATATTTCCTTGTTATTCAGAGCATAAAGACCATACTTGAAAGCTCAAGTCTTGGAGAAGAAATTTTAATGGAATTGAAAAGTGAAAAACTTTCCCGCAAAAACAGATTAAAAATGGTCCAGATTTTGGTTGCTGAGATTATAACAAAATTTGGGGACAGGTATGTCTGTTTAAATAGATTAATATAATATGTCATTCCTGTGTGTCAAAGCAATTATAAATACTTTGTTCTAGTAGACAATTAACAATGACTTCTTTCTAGACCAAAGGCAGATGTGAAAATTTCAATGGCAAAAGCTGTTGTGAATGAGTTTCCTTTCCTCAAAGATGAGGAAGGTGAAGGCTTTGTAAGTTTTTACACTAACATCAGACTATATTTAATTCGCCAATTAAGAGACGTTAATCCTTACAGACTAGCAATGAACCCTCAAAATACTGCCATATCTAATTAAATATGTGGTCTAAATGCACTTTTCTATATTCCTTTGTAGGAACTATAAACCTTTTGTCACTATAAAGCCACTACGAATAAAAGTTCATGTGATTAAACTAACCTAATTTGTCTCCATTTAGGAAGCATGGTACACCCCTGGTAGAGGAATCCATTCAGCAACTGGTTGGTTGGAGGAAAAATTGAGAAATGTTAGACGAAGAACTAACAAAGAAAAGACAACATCAATATGTTCATCAAACATATTGTCAGCGCCACATTCAAACCTGGTACAAATTGCTTCTTTGCCTGCAGGTACGTTATTCTCAAATTGCTGGTTTATTGCTTATATATACATTGACACAACATTTCCCAGTTTATTCTGTCCATCGCCATGCAGATCTATGATTTTAACAGATGTCCTGGTTAAGGCTCTACATACATTATAATTTCAATATACTGAAGAGATTTCACTTCTGTGTTCTTATATATGCAATGTAGAGTCGTAGACTTCACTGCCGGCACTTTACACTATACATTAACAAAGCCTTATATATTTTGCAGAAAGCAATATTAGCATTGATGAATATGAAGGAATGGTAGAGTGGCTGAAATATCACATTGAGCCATTGAACAAAATAAAAGACTTTTTGAAAAAAACTGCAATTAAAAGAGCTTCATGGATTCGAGAACATTCAGAACTATCAGTGTCTGACATAGTGAAAGAGCATCCCAGGTTATTCGATACAGCGGGAATGGTGAGTATTTAGTTTGGTACTGTAATAAAATATTCTCACTCGCCACTGCAGCATAGAACTGCAGTTAGCCTTTGGAAACCTTATTAATGATCAAGTACAGCAAGTTAGTTTTTCTTCAGTTCTTACATTTAAATAGACTGCTGTTTCTCGCCACTGTTGCTTTTTCTTCAGTGTTATAAAAAAAGCACACATTACAATGATACATTTTGATCTCAATAGTTTCATTGGTAATTAAACTTCCAATGTTTCCATGAAATGTTTCAAGCCATGTGCTTGGGAATTCAAGACAACTTGCACTGTAAATACAGTGTATATGGCCAATTAATCCAGATAATCCTACTTGCGAATCCTTGGTGATCTTCGAAACTAGCTATACGATATGACGCTCGATTCCATCAGTTTAACATATTTTTATTTTATTTCCTTTTAGATTGAGCAGGACTTCAGTATTGTTGTTCCTGAATCAGTGGCAGATATCTTCCTCAAATGGACTCCGTCATTTGCCGAGAAAGTTCTCAATTATGCTTCAGACCAAACCAATTGGCGACGATATCTAAGCATTGATGAGAGACAGCTTAACACTGGTTAGTACCATACATTCCAGAACTGCTGTTATGTTGTGTTCATCTTGTTCTTAATATTTTGTAGATGCAGTGGCAAAGCAGAATGCTGCCATAATGGTGCTTCCGATTATTTTACCAGCTGGACGGACGGGAAAAAAACGATGTAGCATAGACGACGCTCTTAAAGCATTTATTGATGTCAAGCCAGTAAGTATTGAAAGTTCATTACAGCTTGAGAGGGAATGCCGATGTGTCAGCACACAATATTGTTTGCATTAATTGATATCTGATTAATTCATTTATAGTACTGTACCCTCTAATCCAGTCATTTCCACCATGACAATTATTAATTTATTGTTCTTACATTTTATACTGAAACAATTAAGCCTATATGTGTAGAATATGTATCCAACATCCATGTCTATTTAGATTGGAACAAATATGCCAAAGTATTTGGAGGAAGAATCTAAACATGACCCCCATATTCTTGTAACTGGAAATTGTTGCCAACCACACCAGGTTTTTGTTGTGTCAAGTGGAAATGTATTGGAGAAAAAAAACATGCTGGAGGCTATTGATACCTGTTTCAAGTTATTTTACATTTTGGATATCAATTATCCATGGGAATGTAAAACTACATGGGAGTTTATCCAAAAAACAATATATTGTCTAGAAGACAAAGTGCCTCACAAGACAACTCCTGCTGTGATCTCAATGAGAGCTGCCTTGAAGACCAATTCTGCAGGCAATGGATCACTAGCATAAAAGATCAACATTTGATCTGGGTAACAAGCTGTATATAACATACTAAAATTAGTATATAATTGCCAATTTTAAAACTAATTTAGTTACAGGCCACCCATAATATTTTGCATACTTTGCTTGTTAGTCTTTTGTTTCTTAATTAAGTGTTGCCATAATTTCACATATGTTTTTTGAATGTTACAGAAAGTTGAACTCTAATTGCACTTGTTGCTGTTGAATTGAATCATTTGCATGAAGATATATTTATTAGTAGAAATTTATTATAGAGTTTAGTGTTCTAAAAATTTTATAGTATCTTTGCTGTAAAGGCATTGGGATGTACTAAATATTTAAAAACAGTTTGTTCACTAATTAATTAACAAAATGATTAAATTCTGATGAAAAATTAACCCGGCTATATATTTTAGGGTAAATACTAACCAGATGGAAATGGGGTTCATTTAACCATGATAGTGTAAGATTAGTAACCAAAATTCCGGGTTAGTATTAACCAGGAACACAAGTTGATCTTTTGCAACCAGGATTTCCTGGTTAAATTAACCAGACTATGCTAGGTTAAATAGTGACCCGGGAAGTAGTTAAAATTTAACCACATTTTGGTTAAATTTAACCAGAGTGTTTTTAGAGTGTAGTCCAGTACATTCACACAAACTAAAATGTTAGCAATCCCTTATGTACTTTCTTCGTTTCCCCCTAGATAGAGGTTGTTCGTTTGCAGTGCTTAGGTAAACATTAAAGTTTCTCTCCATCTCTTTTTGATAATAAATTTCTCTCCATCGCGCTCTAATAAATTTTCCAGACACTCCTCCATATCGAATTCCTTTGGTTCTTTACTCTGTCGAGGTACACATATTCCTTTCTTACTCCACTTTAACCATCTCTTGCGTTCCTCTGTGCCCATATCGTGTACTTGGTCGAGATGATTTGCTAACCTTGCTAAATTTGTACTACCACAGCTAAACACAGGACAGCTCCTACGAGTGCGACGCATATTTAGATGATTGCTCAACAAATTCCTAATAATAATTGGCTCATTTTTTTCGTAAGTCAGGTATTTTATTAGGCCCGTTTGGGCCCTATATGGCCTTATATGGCACTATTAGGCCCGATGGCCCGATTGCTGCATGACTAGGCGTCCTAACTCGGACAAGTCCGGGCTTTTCAATGCAAACTCTTGCTTACGGAAGAAAAAGTCAAACGATCTAAACAAGAAAACAGTGTAGTGCCCGGACAATATGTTTAAAATATTTGTAAAATTGTTCTACTTAATTACATTGTTACAAGCGTTAATACGTGTCTTAATTTATGCTTCAAGCATCGCGTTGTCCATAACACCAATATATATTTCGATTCGCTCTAAAAATGCACACATTTTCGCATTCGCAATACCCCCCTTTTTCCTCCCTTTGAGGAGTTTGGGCCTGAAATATCTCATTGAGCGGATGAGCATCTGCTCATGAGCATTTATGAGCATGTGCTCATAGGCCCGTTTGGGACTTATATGGCCTTATATGACCCTATTAGGCACGATGGCCTGATTGCTGACTGCATGGGCATCTTAACACCCGAATATGGACAAATATTCGATTAAACATTGGGGAATAAATGTTCCCTTAGAACATTCCTCTGCAACACTGCAAATCTATACGTCGTATACGTACACATCTTTTTATTATATGTATACGAATATAACGCCCATACGATATGTGACCTTCCACGGGAAAACGTACGTTAACGATATTTCGTTGAAACGGCAAAACGAACGGATAACGAACGGGTAGTGAACGATCTGTAATAACGTTTCAACGAACCCAGAAAACGTTTTGACGAATTCAGCTAAAAATGTGAACGTTTAAAGTCGAGAATACGAACGGATAAATAAACGTTCAATCTGAAGCCGTTTGAACGATTTATGTTTATGAACGGTTTTAACGAATTTGTCTGAACGCCTGTTGCGCGTATAATTGACGCAAGATATTATTGACTAATTTATCTAATTAAAAGAATAGGAAATATTTTCAAACAAGTAACATGTGTTGTTCCAAGTATGTGTGTACATAAATAGCTATACCTTCATTTGAATGTTTAACTAAAATTATTAGCTATACTACCTAAATCCCATTATTTTATACTTTATATACATATATACATTGGCGTTTTGCATCAAAATTCGGGTTAATCGTTAGAAAGCCTTCAGTTATTAGTATATATTATCATCGTTATGTCAAATTAATGCATCATCTGCAACTATACCCATCAAAATATTCAGCGCGTGTTCATTTGCAACATCGTTACAGGTTTTGTAAATTTTTCCACGAACAAACTCTATGTATGAGTGGTTAAAGACATATAAACAAAGACATACAGGCGATACAGCATGCATCCGTTTTATTAACACGGCTGTAAACCGACAGTAAACAAAAATTGCCGTCTCAGTTGGGTTGAGTTTCAGCTACTGGATACATACTTTATGTTAAACTAAACACAAGAGATTCCATTGTACACTTTTGTTTATACTCTTTGACACGCAAACGATTAAATTAATTAGCGCAAGGATCAAGTTGTTTACCGATGATAACCAAACATTAATACAGAATATCGCATACGCAAAGTTCGTTTGTATGCGAACCAGCGTAGTAACGTGTGCTTGCATGCTGTCAAAACTTATTTGGTATAAATACTACATTAAATATCCACACCATTTATACACATGAAATCCACATTTCAATTTCAGCAATGCATTGCGGTAATAAAATATTTAAAATATAGGCTTGGATATTTACCTAGTGCACACAATATGTTCCGTGCAGCAACACCAGTAGCCTAGCTTTAGCCGCGGTCAAGCTTGTCGCGGAATGTCGCCTATACACAGTACTGTCAGAAGCAAGTCACTAGCAACTAAGGGCATCATTACCTTAAGAATATTTTAAAATTTGACAATAATCTTTTTTGTCGATTGCATGCACCATCGCTATATTTTCTTCGCAAAGCTAAAGCTGCAATGTCGCTATTTCTGCCGCCATATTTTTTTCATATTAGTTACATATTTTGTGACCATACGATCACATATGCATGTGTTATGATTTTTAACCAGTATAACAAGTCGCTAATTAATACTTGTGATCTAACTAAATTATTGGTGGTCACTATATTCATTCCCCCCATATATTCGACCATCTACATAGTTAACTGTGTAAAAATGCCTAAGCTAACTGCATGAGCCTAACAATAGTGACCTAAAGAAATAGAACGCATAAATTAGTGGGATAATTTTCGAAATCTTCATTTCAAACGACCGCGGCAATCCGCAATCCTAAAGGTCCGAAAATCCGCCCTGCAAAGCAACTTAATACTCAACCCCGGCAGCAAGACAAAAGTGCACATTATTTTTACTAAAGCATATAGCAATAGCACACGGCCCATATAGAAACCGAGTTTTTAAATCACAAAGAGTGCAAATAATTTTTTTCTGCAAAGCTTATAGCAATGCTGCCGCCCATATAGAAACGACAATGCCAAATGCATGCACAGGGGAGTTTATACTCACCATTTTAAGAAACACCCGATCCTTAACATCTTCGAGACATCTACTTGTGACACAATTTGTGCCGCCTGCTTACAATAAAATTAACTAATCAAGATTTCCCCAGACAGATGATTAAAGCATGCATCAAAGCATCAATCCATTTTGTCTTGCGAAAACTTTTATATCATATAATTATATATATTTCAAGGTAGCATCTACCCACATTTTTTGACAAATGTCAGAAAAGTTTGCAAACAATTGTTGTTTCAATGTGAGTAAATGCATCCTATTAAATTGTAACCACCAAGCTAACAACTACTCTAACCTCAGCCAAGCCATTTTAAAGGTCTGGCAACCTTTCATGTCATGTTTATTCGGAATGATTGGATGATCGTGGCCCAACTCGATTCCACCGGCCATGGCAAGTAATCTAAAGGATTATATTGCAGTGCGCATTTATATCCGACTCCATTTTACTCGCGTTAGCATATATACATAAAATGCAATTGAGAACGTCTTGTTATATACAATTGCATGATCATCTATATGAAATCTTACTTCGAATGCGTGTCATATTTCGATATATGCATGGATCAATAGAGAGCTACAGTTTAGCCAGGCAAACACACTCAAGGAAAAAAAACTTTAAATCGAGCCAACCGTAATACGAATTCTGTTGATGATTTCATCGATAAGCCTGATTTCAATGCTGGGAGGGAAATAATAATTGCAAGCGCGCCTAATAAAGTATGCCCAGTCATGACTTGCCTTATATAATAGCTAATGTTTCGTATAGTCTCATACCTTTATATGCAGGGGTAAAACGCCTTGACTTCTCCATTTAGATGTTAATATCCAGCAAATATTTGGTTTAGTCTTCGCGAAATTACTGGTAAAGATCTTTACCCGCGCGCTCATATACGCATAAACAGTTGATAGGCGCCATTTCAAATTTGTTCATTTTGCCGCTCTAGCTGGCAGGCTTCAAGGTGCAATGACCATGCACAATTGCAATTTAATATCCGGAATGTAATTTCCTAATAAAGGAGCCCAAATCAAAATTAGTGAATATTTTCCTGTTGCCCAAGCAGCTGATATGTTGTCCAAGCAAGATAAATTCTAATGTTCGTTTTCTGATGAAGTATGGCGAAATATATATAAGCGAAATATCCGAAAGGTCAAACTTAAATGTTTGTACACGTTAGCTTGGCAACTTGCCCTTGGGCTTGGGCCAGTTGTGCGCAAGGCTGCACGCACTTGGTTAAAACATGGCGCTAAACTCAATCTCACAAAACACGGAATTTGTAGACGGCGTCTTTGATGGTTTATGGTAGTTTAATATCAACAAAACTTAAATGGTATAATATAGATCATAATTTCTGTTTTGTTATATTTTTCACACGGGCCACAGCTCTAATTATGTTGACCAGATGATATTTTGTGCATTATCAAAGCCTATAGGCTAAATTTCCCTGAGCAATATTATGATGTTCATTGTACGACACTCTTGTTTTTTTATTGTAATAAACAATGTCACACAATGAACATCATTGATATAGCTTCATTACTTTCATACAGTCTCTATGATTTGTACGATTTGAGACTTTTCCGCGTTCCACGTTTCCGATTCGAGGAGCTAGTCGAGAGAAATCAAATCACAACCAAAATATAGCTACATGCATGGGGAGTGAATTGTGCTGAAATGTGCATATATATATCAACATATATGAAGTAATTTTTTTGTGAATTAAGAGTCTAAATAAACATTTACAATGCATGAGTTATATTTATGCCATAAGTTATATTTATGCCAATTGATACCTTTCAACATGCCAGCAACAATCGAGCCAGATGGCTTAGATCTGGTGAGACAAATATACCCTTTTAAGGAAATAAGACAATTTTGCAAGCGGGGCACTGCTCCAGTTTTAGACTAGATGCACGCGTCATATTTAAATTGCTTGGATATTCATGCAGTGGCATAACGAACAGAGGATGGGGTCTTGAGATATACTTGGTACTGCCGGGTCCCTTAATTCGCTGTTTGTCATTGATCACGTTTTGCTCATATACTATGATGTTTCGTTATCTATTCTGGCCCCCAATAACTGGGGAACCTTATTTTAGTTCTCGTCCTAACCCTACCGAACGCGCGTTAGGTCACTGTATTTATGTCTTCAAATATTAGCTAGGGTATTTCAATTGTTGTATATAATTTGCATGTCAGACTGCATTAAAGACAACGAGCTGAAATGCTGAACCGCATTCTCGTCCTAGGATGCGGTCCTTTATTTTGAATACATTTTAATCAGTAGCTGCTTCGGACGGAGGCCCTGCTATCAGATTATCAGATGTAAATAAATTAGCTTAAATTTATCGCACTTTGTAAATAAATTTACAAGTGCGATAATATGTAACACGCAAAATCCCTCAATTTACTGATTTTAAAATCTGGTTTTGTCTGTTTACATACATTACAGACTTCCGACAATTATGCAACTTAATTAGCACCTTGCCAAGGCATATTATGGCTCGTAATGCTGTAATATATGGCTTGCGACGTTGTTTGTGCGCGCGGTGAACTTTGGCTTTATGGAAGCTACAGAAGTATATTAAAACACAAATTCTAACCATTCAGTGCATTACCGAAGCACAAAAACGATAAATTTTTAAAAGAAAGCTTATAACGTGAAATTTGTCGCTAATGAAATAAGAGCACGCTAAGCATAAACCAGAACATGAAGCGCAAAAAGCATTCGATTAGGCTAAAATGATATAACCCTACTATTTCCTTTACAAGCCTTCTACTAAGGAACTGAATACATTTCTGGGAGTATTTCTGTGTAACACATTCTGCGCTTCTTCTCTAAAGTTGTAACATTGCAAATGTTTAATCGAATGTTGAATCAAATCCAATGCGATTGAACGAAATTCCGGCAAACGTTTCAACGAACGGTAAATCAAACCGTTGAACGCTTTTGGACCAATTTTCGAACGATTTTTCCTAAGCGTTCGAACGGGCAATTTTGAACGATGAACGATCTCGAAAATCGTTTCAACGAACGCTTGAAGCGTTTGAACGGCAAACGAACGGATAACGAACGATATTTTTGAACGAGCGAAATAGCGTAAACGTGTTTTCCCGTGGAAGGTCACATATGTTAATGTAGTCTTTACATATGTGATGTCAACAGTTATTTAACACAAATGTTCGCCTATACTCGCGCGATTCTTTGACGTTCATATGGTAACCGTATTTCTTGTTTCGCATAGGTGGCTTGTTTGAGTAAAAACGAGCTAGTACACTGGCTAGTACACTGTTGGCTTGTTCTCTCTGGATTTCCTGTTTTACTTGCTCTCATAGATATTTAATGGAATATTTTTCCATAATCGCGGGTTAGGACGCGCAGTCAGCAATCGGGCCATCGGGCCTAATAGTGCCATATAAGGCCACATAGGGCCCAAACGGGCCTATGAGCATATGCTCATAAATGTTCATGAAAAGATGCTCATCTGCTCAATGAGATATTTCAGGCCCAAGCTCCTCAAAGGGAGGAAAAAGGGGTATGGCGAATGCAAAAATGTATGCATTTTTAGAGGGAAATATATATTGGTGTTATGGACAACGCGATGCTTGGAGCATAAATTAAGACACGGATTAACGCTTGTAACAATATAATAAAGTAGAACAATTTTACAAATATTTTAAACATATTGTCCGGGCACTACACTGTTTTCTTGTTTAGATCGTTTGACTTTGTCTTCCTTAAGCAAGAGTTTGCGTTGACAAGCCCGGACTTTTCGGGGCTAATACGGGGCTAATAAAATACCTGACCCACGAAAAAATGAGCCAATTATTATTAGGAATTTGTTGAGCAATCATCTTAATATGCGTCGCACGCGTAGGAACTGTCCTGTATTTGGCTGTGGTAGTATAAATTTAGCAAGGTTAGCAAATCATCTGGACCAAGTACACGGTATGAGCACAGAGGAACACTGCGCACTGCGCAAAAGGTGAAGTCCGCCATGTTTTTTGCTTCGAAAAGATGGCGGCGAAGTTACCTAAAAATGACGAACCAGTCCTCCAGGAATTATAATATAGCTCAGTGTTTTGCACCCAAAGTTCTTACTGCAGATATATGTGGGAACATCTAAGGTCAACAAGTCCCACAGTTAGTTGAAGTAGAGTAGTACATGAACTGAAATACGTCTCCAATATTACTCCTATAGCTTCGACGATGTCCGGAATGCACTATCACTGTAACCTATGCATTAACTTTACATGTCAAACTCTTCGCTCGTTGATCAATCATCTCGGTCGGGTTCACAAGAGTGATCGGGATTTCCATGCGCTATGTGGCATTAATGAATGTCCACGTACGTACACGAACTATTTCTCTCTGCGAAACCATTTTGTCAACAAGCATAGTCAAGTACTTCAAGCAGAGGAAGTTGTTGAACGAGATCCACGTGCTAACAACGAGGGAGATGAACTTGACGTTTATAATGGTAAAAACGATGACGATGATTTTTTCGTCTTTGTTTGGGAGGTCGAGAGTAATCAACGATCAAATGTATTGGGCTTAATCAAGGTCAAAGAGGAAGGCAAGGTACCCCAAACGATTGTCAATTCGATGGTGCAACATACCACCCAGATTGTCGAGAACAGCGTCGATGCACTTCAGTCTGGTCTCTAGCAATGTTTATCGAATGCGGGTTTGTTTACCAAAATACGCATAAGTTTGTTTACCAAAAGTTGTTCAGTACAGTCTGTATAGTTGTTTCAACTCTAAGGGTAGTTTCGACTGGGGTCAAAACGACTCTACAATAGAGTCTTGTTACTCTACCAAAAGGTAATGTTACTCTTCGAAGGAGTCAATTTGACTCTAATTGCAAAGAGTAACCGAACTACGAAAATTACCGTTTCGTCTAATTTATAATTATGCAAACGTTGTTTTGTTGATATACTGGTTGCGCCCAATCACACTGATCAGTGATCACACACGGCAATAATTTTCAATTTCACTGAGGCAAACAGTTATACAGTATTTATATAATCATGCACATGCACAGCGAAATCGAGAATTCTTACCTAGAATAATGTTCTTGAGAAATTCTTATTTTAAGCAAAATTTTGCTCAAAATATGTAAAAGGGGATAAATTATTCTTATCAAGAATGAATTTTACTTGAATAAGTAAACTTTTTTTAAGCAAGAATAACCGTTTCTTAAAACAAGTAAATGTTCTAGCTTGTATTCTAACTAAGAATTTTGGTATTCTTAAAACAAGGAAGGCGTCTTTGTGGATTCTTGGCAAGAAACATTGTTAACTTAAAACCGGCAATCAAAAACGCTTGTTGCCAATTCACTTGCCAAGAATACTAATTTCAAACAACCAATTTATTTTCAAACAACCAAGAATATTTTTACATTCTTACTAAGTAACATTTAATAACCGAGCAAAGATTCGCAAGTTTCGTTTCATAAGCAGACGAAATGAAGGTTTAATGCCTATTTAAGCATTCTGAATGGACGTAGTTCGTTTCTTATGAAAATATATATTTTAAACTTCGCTAACTGCAACTGGCGGAAAGAACTGTGGATTATTGTGGATTACTGTGGATAGGATTTACTGGACATTATGTCGCAAAATTTCCTGCAGAAGATTGCGCAGATTGTTTTAAAAGTGGCTGGGAATCTCAGTCTTCTAAGAGGTAAGGATTTAAAATTATACGCGCAAACAGACGAAAGCTATTTTTGAATTTGCCGCGTAAACAGTAAACGTATTTATAAACAATAAACAGATATATTCACAGTTTTAATACTCATCATTCCCGATAAATGAACGACGTTTATATAAATATATTATAACGTGGTTATACTATAGGCACTATGCCATAAAAAGTGTACGTGATATTGACGTTAGCTATAAAACCATGGTCAAATTTTAGCTGAAACATTTGTACTCAATCTTAGGATCATGATATACTGAATCTTGGTTACTGGATATACATAAGTTTTGATTAAGAATTAGGATGAAATAACTGTTTTATTGCCTTTTAAATTTTTTTATATGCATTCTTAGATAGTGGATTAACAAGTGGTGATGTTTATGTCTAAACCTGTAATGAAAGAGGTCTCATTGGAAAGTAATATCTGTGGTAAGTAATGCATTATAAGGAATTGTGCAATGCTGTTAGATTATTCACCTAAGCATATGGCTTAGTTTTAATGTATAATATAATATACCGGTAATTATATACTTATTGACCAATTGATTATATACTTATTTATCATGTAATGGATAAAAGGAAAAATCATTGACAGCTTACCAGATGACTACCCTTTATGCCTAATTTTATATCTGTCAGAGCATGCAAAACTGTGCATAGCATCCCCAATCATATATTTCACACATATTATGCACTGCTTAGTTTCTTTAACATTTGTTATCTTAACTCTGATTTCTCAAGTATGCTTGCCTTTTTGTTTTATTAGGAACATGGATTGAGGTAGTGAGCAAGAAATTCAGTGGAAAATTTGCTATACCAATGGTTAATTGGACCCACAGTGTTTCAGCACTTAATTTTCAAGGAAAAAAATACTCCAGGTGATCTTATAAATATTTTCATGTTTGGCATGATATACAAAATTTAAGAACAGCTGGTCAATAATCAAAGGGAAACATTGCTCAGGAATGAATGACTTTAGCTTATGTGTAATAATTGAAGACATGCAGTGAGTTTGCATAGATGTGTTTGTCTTCTTCCATGAATATTTTTATTCAACTACTTCATACAAGGGCTTAATTTCATTATCTGAGCTCTATCGGATACTTTCCTAAACTTGCCAATTGGCAATTTTTAATTAAGTCCTTGAAAGACTTGTTTATTTGAGCAAGGTATTGCACAAACCTAGCAGTACTTTGAAAAAACTATTTCTGTCAGATGTAAATGTATGGCATTTATATATTTAGTATGGCCACTAAATAAGTAATTTTAATATTTGAACTAAAATAATGTATAAGAATAATGTATCTGTGATGTTTCAAAGCCAGCTAATAAACTTAATTACTAGAAATGTTTTCTTTTGTCTAAAAATTTTGTACTTATTATAAGTAAAATTATTCTTGTTTTAAGTAGTTTTTTTCTTATTTGTAACATTCTAGGTAAGAATTGTGTGAGTAGGTTCCTTAATATGCAATAATAATTTTGCTTATTTCAAGCAATGTGTTACTTAAAACGAGTATTTTTTCTTTAGAAAATTCTTGTTGCAAGAATTGTTTTTCTTAAAATGAGATTCCAGGTAAGAATAATATTCTTGCCTGGATTCTTGCCAAGAATAATATTCTTACTATACTGACAAGAACAATTTTACTTGTTTGTATTTTTTTTCTTAAAATAAGACTCACGATTTTGCTGTGTGCATGTATTATGGATTTGGCTTGATTTACATGAAATTAGGTTATAAATTATACCTGGACTGAAAAGCGTAAACATGCAGTGCTTCCATTTCCAACTCTATATAGGCCTTTATGTAATGTGATTTATTTACGCATAGATATATTGCCAGGCATGAATTTTGCATACCCTTTCCGCAGCTCAGTTTTCTGAGCATCAATAATGACACATTAAATTTTACGCCGTTTTGGGATAATTTTGGCTAGGAGTAATGGTTCTCGTAGCCGCTTTATTTCTGTTAAACAAAACGATATTTATTAATACATTGCATTAAAATTCCAAATAGTTACGCTCAGAAAAGGGTGGAGGCAAATTACCGCCAGCACCTGTAGATACGGCCTACGACCATCACTAATTGAGATATAACGTTCCTCTCTCTATATATATCAGCTACGGTAAATCGTCCAATGTACATAATTGTTAGCGGAGGCTTTGGGGAGGAGGTGGGTTCAACTTTAAAGGAGATCTGTCTTTCGCGATGTCACGCTTAAACTGACCGTTTATGGTTTGGGTATTCGGTCTTTGTTAGTTTTCGATTTGCTGCTGGCCATTGACCACCTTTCCCATATTGTGTGCCATCCATTACCTGTCGGTCTTTTAGATAGGACGCAAAGCCCATAATATAAGATTTTAAATTATCGTCGGCAAGGCGTATCCCCTTTGGGGGTACACCTTGCCTTAATAGTCTATTTATAAAATCACATTACATAAATTTCTTATTTCCTTCGTAAATATTTTGTTTTATGTAATGTGATTTATTTACGCATAGATATATTGCCAGGCATGAATTTTGCATACTCTTTCCGCAGCTCAGTTTTCTGAGCATCAATAATGACACATTAAATTTTACGCCGTTTTGGGATAATTTTGGCTAGGAGTAATGGTTCTCCTAGCCGCTTTATTTCTGTTAAACAAAAGATATTTATTAATACATTGCATTAAAATTCCAAATAGTTACGCTCAGAAAAGGGTGGAGGCAAATTACCGCCAAAACAACGAAGCAAAGCAAGTTGACCCCACCCCAAGGAAAGGGATGCATGCAGAAAGTTTCAGAAAGTTTCGTAATACATTAATACAGGATCAGCGGTCTGCGCGACCGTATAAACGAACATGGGCAAAAAGGCACTTACAAAGCCCGTTAAAAGGCATAGATTATCGCCCTTGCTGATAATCTACACTTAACTGATATTAGTTTAGCAGAGTCACAATATTACCGCGCCCAGAAGAAGCTTCTCCATCACCCTGTTATAAGCACTTTATTTCCCCCCCCCGGAATGCAAACGATCGCCCTTGCTGACCATGTGCAAGCTGAGGAAGAAATAAAATAACCGCACAATTCGAGCAGAAAACTCCCCGCACGTTTTACGCTCGAAAATTCATCCAAACTATGTTGATAGGGAAGAAAAACGTATATATTTGAGGAATGCGTTCGATTTCCAACGCCCCATAGTTCGAATTTGGGCATCAGAGAGCCCGTGTTCAGCTGCGTGGGAAGCGGCGCCTATTCGAAATGAATGAGACTTATATTTGGAAGTATCGAGTCCACAGAAGCGGAAAGCCTTTTTAAGAAGATTGGCAAACTCGTCACACGAGACTGGAATGCCCAGTTGTGATAGAAAAATAGCTCCGGGCTGGGTACCTCGCAAAATCATGTACTCCTCTAATAAGCGAACAGGACAGCATGCCGTTTGCCTGTAAATTTCCAAACTAAAAGGTCTACTGTTATAATTGTGCTTGAAGTCCTCGAAAGTCAACCTTATGCCTGCAACCCGGCCATCATCGGGAGATATTTTGGAGAGTTGTCGCAATTGAAGGGGTTGGTTATTTGACTTCTTAGTTATTTCTCCCATTCTCAGGAACGCGAAAATGCTAAAGAGCACATTGCCCGGAATTGACATATTTGGTACGGTGACCCAGCAATATGAGGCGCAGCCTCAATAAGACGATTGAGAATTGGTAAAGTTATAGGCAACCTACTATCTAAGCGGAAGCCTTTCTTACCATACCCCTTTAAGATTTGCGTTACGTAGAAAACTCTCGTTGGATCCGGTAGATCGGACATGCGATGAGTATAACCAAGTGCAGATACATAAGTGTTAACTGTTGAAGAGGCGTACTTGAGTCAAAAGTACGCTATGAATAACGCAACGACTGAGGGCGACAAAGGCAAAGTGAACGATCCCTCATTAAAAATTGCCACATGAAATTGCGTAAAAAGTGCCCATGCCCGTTTATAAGTCGGCACTGAAGAAGGTTGCAAGCTACTTTGAGCTAATTGAGAAACTATAGTCGCCAATTTTCCGGCAGCAGGTGAAAGGGAATAGGCGTTGGAGCTCGACGCATGTCGGCCGGCGCCAATTGTGAAAATTTTTGGAGCTGTAATATAAGAATCCTGTGATATAAGAATCCTTTGATGTTTGCTTATTAATAACAGACACCAAAGCTTCATTATCCGTGAGAAACAAAATACAATGATTGCGCATTTTTGATCCCCATAAACACAGGCTGAGGACAATCGGATATAGCTCTAGAACGGCAATATTGTAACTCCGCCAGTCAGTTGGCCATGCGCCATAGCACCAGTCGCAACCAAACAGGGCCCCAAAACCAATACTACCCGAAGCGTCAGTATATAAATTCAAATGGGAGTTATTACGCCAATGGTTGTGCAAAAAGAATGATTTGCCGTTGAAATTCGACAGAACCGTTTGCCAGACACGAAGATCATGTTTCACACTTTGCGTTAAGCGAATAAAGAAATGAGGGTGTGAAATGCCATGCGTTAGATCAATTAAGCGTCGCAGGAATGCGCGACCTGGCATAATGACGGAACATGCGAAATTAAGTAATCCAATTAAGGACTGAAGTTCTTTGAGTGTAACCTTTTTACGAATTAAAAAGCGTGCGATAGATTGAACACATTTCTCGATTTTATCCATCGGCAATCGGGCCTGGAATTTTATTGTATCTAATTCAATCCCAGCGAACGTTAAGGTTGTTGAGGGACCCATGGTTTTTCCCGGTGCTATAGGCACGCCAATGAAATCACAAAGAGCAATGAATACTTGTAAGTTTGTTTTACAAGCAGAATAATCCGGTGCAACAAACAGGAAGTCGTCGAGCAAATGATGAAGGAGTTTGCCGATGTTAAGCCTTTCCCTAGCGATCCATTCGATAGCCGTACTAAAAATCTCAAAAGTGCGACACGAACTGGAGCAACCCATTGGCATTGCCCGGTCGTAATAATACAAACTCCGCCATTTTATGCCAAAGAGGTGATAATCCGCTGGGCTGATAGGAATGATTCGAAAAGCATTTTTTATATCTGTTTTCGCCAGGAAACAACCCCGGCCCGCTTTTTTAATAAGTTGAATAGCGTCGTCAACGATAGCGTACCGCACAGATGTTTCGAAATCGGGTATACCATCATTAACCGATGCTCCCTTTGGAAACGATAAATGATGAATCATGCGAAAATCACCCGGTTGTTTTTTAGGAACCAGGCCCAAGGCGAAACACGAAAATTTGGAAAGGGCGGATAATTAAATGGCCCAGCAAGGCGAGATGCCTCTAACTCTTTCGTTAATTTTTGGTCAACCGCTTCTGGTTTGTCAAGAGCAGACCGTAAATTTATTGCTTCAAACGACTGTTCTGTGGCAGAGAAATGAATGCGAGAACCCGAAGTAAATCCGGAAATTAGTGTATCAACAATACTTGGATTATAACCTTCTAACAATATTTGTAAATTATGAAGTTTCACGGGTGTTGGCAACGGACGTTGTTGAAATAGGCCTAGGCGATCGATCAGTGGGATATGAAAATTACAATTCACGGCACGGTGCGATCCGTTGCATTTAAAACAAATGTGCTTGAAATCACAACCGGCACAAAACGTTCCGCGATGAAACTTAAAACAATATCCCCGAGGAACAGACACTTTTGAAGGGTGGCGCGTATGATTGCTGCCTTGCGTGTTCGGCTTAGAAGTAGTGGGATAATGACATTTCAACCATAACTCCCAGTGAACAGTCGCCCAGGGAACGCGCGTGGCCTGTGTTTGGCGCAAAAATCGAAAATTCTCATCGTAGTAAAACCAATTATGACCCCTATTGGCCAAATCCTGGATGATTTGACAATATTTCATGAGCGCGGGGGACTCATGGGGGTACCGTTGTGTATAATGGAAACAAAAATATGAAACGAACGAAGCCAATCGCTAATATTTGACCCTTTTGGATTTCGCAGTCGGCTCAAGGAGAAGAGAAGCAGGTTGACCGTTGTCAGAGGTACGTACACTAATCTCGTATTTAGCGGCCGCGTCTGGGCCACCTGACAAAGTACTTATATCGACAAACTCCTCATTCCATATTTTAAGCTTTATTTTATCCGGAATCCGCGAATCAAGAGGCAAACGGCAGAGTGGAACGATTCCCGTGGACCCGGGGCACTTGAACATTGAAGAGAAAAAGGAGTGGTCTGACCTGTAAGGTTTTCTTGTATGGACGTGAGCGCGTCGTTGACCAGAGAATCTGCATTGGGACCCTGGTTTGAGATTTCGATTCCGGAGGTAGAATCCGTTGGGGCAGACACCATTGTGGATGTGGAAGACACAAAGGTTGGTAAGAAACCAGCTAGCTTTTGCGTGACTGCCTCGGTAACCGAAGACACCAGCGTTGAGATAAGCTCACTCGAAAGAGAGGGCAAAGTCACTTGACTCACGGGCACAGTTGACGTTGACGGGGCGGCACCAACAGATACAGCATTGGACGAACTTCGAGTTCGACGAGATGTTGTTGGTTGGTTCTGAACAGACTCTCGCAAAAACGGCTGATGGAGCGGCGACACGCTTAGAACGACGTACGGGTGGCATTCTAAGAAATAAAACTTTAAAAGCAGAAATAGATACTTATGGCGTAATGATTTTTAGATGTAAAGCAACCGCACCCAAATTTTGTCGTTGTGCGAGAAATAAAAACTATCCCCGTAATGGCGAACATTCAATAGTGAGGATTCGTCCGTTATTTGTCGTAATTGAAAATTGGAACTTGTGAAAGAATGATTAGAAAATCAAACGTCAGCAGGATGAACATGGCGGTTCCGAAGATCGCCGCACCGTTCACCCTGTGGCCAACAAAACTCACAAAAAGTGTGAGAACTCTGATACAGATGAGAGATAAAGACAAAATCAAACGTCAGCAGGATGAACATGGCAGATCCGAAGATCGCCGCACCATTCACCCTATGGCCAACAAAAAACTCACAAAAAGTGTGAGACCTCTCATATAGATGAGAGATAAAGACAAAATCAAACGTCAGCAGGATGAACATGGCAGATCAGAAGATCGCCGCACCGTTCATCATATGGCCAACAAAACTCACAAACAGTGTGAGAACTCTCATATAGATAAAAGATAAAGATATAATAGATAAAGGCGCTAAAGCGGTATTTAAGAAGTAATCACGAGTAAAGTTTGTCAAATGTCAAGGTTATATTATAAAAGTAAATGTAATGTACGACAGCTTGTTATATATAAGCAAGAAGATTATGCAAGAAGATTTCAACTCGTCTATACTTCTTGCGACAATTGAAACGGGCAAAGTTACCATCCAAGGATCTTCTCTTGTTCTACGTTACTTGTATTCGGCCGGTTGCTGAATACGCGTGCGAAGTATTCCACGATTCCCTTACAAAATACCTGTCAGACGATCTCGAAAGATTACAACGCCGAGCTTGCAGAATAATCCTCCCCGAACATTCGTACGAGGATGGACTTAATCAACTAGGTCTCTTGTCACTGTTCGATCGAAGACAAAATTTGACCGATAAACTTTTTCGGCAAATTGTTAATGATCCGCAAGACAAATTACACCATTTATTACCAGCATTAAATTTATCTGAGGCATCTCTGAGAGAAAGAAGAATATTTCAAGTTCCAAACTGTAGAACATTTAGATTTAAAAACGATTTTATCAATTTCAACTCTAGTAAATACGTATAATATATCTGAGACACTAAATAATGTAAATAGATAGTTTTACCAATTGAACCTCCACTTTTATGGATTTTAATAACATAGATCATACTTTTTGTAACACTTAAGGTTTTTCAGCCGGAGCCTATTGCCGAGGCTGCAAGTTTTAAGTCAATAAACCATCTATCTATCTATCTATCTATATATATATATATATATATATATATATATATATATATATATATATATATATATATATTATATATATATATATATTATATATATTATATATATATATATATATATATATATATATAGATATAGATAGAGAATTTTATAACATTTTAATTTCTTGAAGAATGGCCCCCCGATAACTTCGGTATAATTTATATTGCCCGATTCGATTAAAATGGACCCCGTCAGGTAGAAATGGCGTCACGGAAGGTCGTATAAAGCCATGGTGTGTCCATAAAAACACTCTCGGGACCTTCTCTAAAACTACCTGTAGATAATTGTTCAGCATTAAGTTAAACGCTGCTTTTCAAAAAGAGGGTTGTTCTTTCGCGGGGAAATCATGCATGCGCATACCAATTTTACGTGATATTGATCCAGCAATAAAGCAACCAAGTCGTCAATGCGTGACCCGACTGTTTCGGGCCTTAAGGAGGACAAATCGTTCGTGCCTATCTCCAGAATAACAATATCTGGGGCACACCGAGAAACTACGCCTAAATCAAATTTGCGAATTGTAGTGTCGTAGCAAATAACGATCCCTCAGTAACAAAATAGAACTAAATATGCGCATAATTAGGTACTCATGCGTACGAACAGAGACATATAAAAGGACAAATAATATATATATAAAAAAAAAACGGAATACGGAGTCTTCGAGTAAACATTAATATTTTCGTTAGAAGTGTAATATATATCTAGAAACATAGGTGAATAAATATCGATACTAACACGATATCCTACATTGGCGACGAGGATAACTAGACAAACACCTAAAGCTATAATCATAAAAGTTATACACGTGTTAACATGGCTAATAGCATGTCTATAAACTTTCCGCCGTTTGACCCAGACGTAGATCAAACGACAGTCGGCAACAGATTTACCAAATACGTTGATCGATTTAAGAACTATATAATCGCAATGGATATTAAAGACAAAGCCAGAAAAAGAGCCCTATTTCTACACACCGCGGGATTCAAGGTGCAAGACATTTTTGAAACGCTAGAGGAAACAGGAGACGATTTCGAAACGGCGGCTTCGAAGCTTGCAGAATATTTTCAACCCAAAAGGAACAATCTTTACAACATATACCAACTCAGACAAATCCAACAAGAACAAGACGAAACCAGCGATGATTATTGCACAAGATTAAAGCAAGCAGCGAGATTATGTGAATTCCCAGAGGGCTGGCAAGACACCGAAATACAATTGCAGATCATAGATAAAGGAAAATCGAAAAGACTACGACGACAATTGCTGAGTAAAGAACATACGCTACAAGAAGCGCTTGAGTTCGCAAGAGCACAAGAGATAGCAGATAGCCAAGCATCGACGATCGAGAAAGGACTTAAGTATGAAAAATTACGAGTCGAAGAAATACATGAAACAAGAATAACACCAGAAAAAACCGAATCATCAAAGAAATGCTTCTTTTGTGGTGGAAAATTCCCGCATCAAGGTGGAAGGACCAAATGCCCAGCCTGGGGTAAAGAATGTAAAATATGTAACAAATCCAACAAATCGAAGAAGTGATACATGAATTAAATGGAGCGGAAGTCTTTTCCCACCTAGATATGAACCATGGATACCACCAGTTGGAGCTTGAAGAAAACAGCCGTGATATAACAACCTTCACGACACATACCGGATTCTACAGGTATAAGAGACTCAACTATGGGACGAAATCAGCTGGTGACATATTTCAAAACAAAATACGGGAAGAACTGACCCAGCACATACCAGGCGTTATTAATATCAGCGACGATATACTGGTATCGGGGAGAAATCAACAGGAGCACGACGAAAGACTAGAACTACTTCTTGAAACAGCGAAAGATAAACAGGTTACTTTCAATAAATCGAAGTGCGAATTTAGCAAAGACAAGTGTTTATATTTCGGGTTAGTATTCTCGAAGGATGGAGTAAGCCCAGACCCGGGCAAAGTTCAGGCAATCAAAACAACATCTCCACCACGGAATGCCAAGGAACTTAATTCATTTTTATGCACAGTGCAGTATAACGCTAGATTTATGAAAAGATTTGCACCTTCGACTGAAAAATTGAGGAGCCTTTTGAAAGACGAACATTTTAAATGGGAAACTGAACACCAGAGAGCATTCGAAAACCTAAAAAAAGGATTGTGTGACGAGACCAGCCTAGTGTACTTCGATCCCAAGGCGGAACACGAAGTTCACGTAGATGGGTGTCCTCTGGGGATATCAGCAACACTGGTGCAAAGAAGTGACAAAGAGGGACCGTGGCGAGTAGTACAATACGCAAGCCGCTCGTTGACAGATACAGAAAGCAGGTACTCACAGATTGAGCTGGAAACCCTGGCTGTAGATTTCGCATGTAAGAAATTTCACCTGTATTTATACGGAATACCTTTTACAATAATCACGGACCACAAACCATTAGAAGCAATCATAAATAATCCAAGACATCAAACCTCAATACGGCTACAGAGAATCTTGGTAAGGATTGTGGACTACGATTTCAAGGTAGAATACAGGCCGGGAAAGAGCAACATATCCGATTATACTTCAAGGCACCCGCTACCGCGTAAGGAGTGTACCAAGCAAGAGCTAAGCACAAGTAAGGAAGTAAAACAATATGTGAACTATATTCTCCAAAATGACGTGCCTATCTCGATTAGTATAGAGGAAATGAAGCAGGCTGTGAAAGAAGACCCAGCAATGAGAAAACTGTCGCAATGCATAAAAAGAGGACAAATGGTGAATACAGAGGATATCAGTGGATATAAAAACGTATTCCAGGAACTGGCATTGGTGGACGACCTGATCATGCGAGGTGAAAGAATGGTAGTCCCAGACAAGTTGCAGAAACGAATGATACAGATTGCCCACGAAGGACATCAAGGAGTAGTACGAACTAAACAAATGCTCCGTGCACACGTCTGGTTCCCGGGAATAGATGCAGCAGTGAAAAACTACACGGACAAGTGTTTGGGATGTCAAGCAACTACGCCATTGAATAACAGAGAGCCACTACAAATGACAGAACTACCAGATGGACCATGGGAAAAAGTCAGCATGGACTTCGCGGGACCCTTACCAAACAAAGATACGATATTGGTAATGTGGGATCAATATGCCAAATACCCAGTAGTCGAATTCGTCACCACAACATCGGCAGAAACAACAATACGTGCGCTGGAACGTATCTTCACTACATATGGTACTCCAAAAGAGATAAAGACAGATAATGGACCACCATTCAACTCGGGAAAATTTTCAGAATTTGCAAAAACGCTGGGTTTTAAACACCGGAAAGTTACTCCAAAATGGGCCGAGGCAAATGGTGATGTCGAAAGAATGATTCAAATCATAAAAAAAGTGCGAAGATAGCGAAAATAGAAGGAAAGAACATCCGACAGGAAATTCAAAAAACAATCAGAAGCTATCGAGACACGCCACATGGAAACACCGGAGAAACCCCCAACAAGTTGATCTTTGGGAGGGAACTGAATGGTCGTCTACCACCTCGAATGGCGAAGAAGACAGTATCTGACGCAACCATCCGACAAAGAGACGCAACTGCCAAACAAAAGTGCAAGGCCTATGCAGACAGCAGGAGACATACCAAAGCGATACACATCGAAGTGGGAGACAAAATACTTGTGGAGCAGGACAAAATTGACAGCTTAACCCCTCGTTATAATCCGGAACAGTTTGTGGTGATCGCAAGGAAAGGCTCGATGATAACAGCTCAATTGAAATGCGCTGAGGATGAAGAAAGCGACAATGAATGGCAACCATCATTAAGTAGGCAGATGCAACCTGATAGAGAAGAGAGAGAGCCGACGAGACAGAGGAGCCCACGACCAATGAGGAATAGAATATCGACAAAGCAAACAATATACAAGGATTTTCATACATAATAGACGGAAAAATATATAAGAGGGGAGGGATGTAGTGTCGTAGCAAATAACGATCCCTCAGTAACAAAATAGAACTAAATATGCGCATAATTAGGTACTCATGCGTACGAACAGAGACATATAAAAGGACAAATAATATATATATAAAAAAAAACGGAATACGGAGTCTTCGAGTAAACATTAATATTTTCGTTAGAAGTGTAATATATATCTAGAAACATAGGTGAATAAATATCGATACTAACACGATATCCTACACGAATCTTCTTCACTGTTCTACCCCCTATACCGTGTAGAGAAACTCTCGCTGTGCCCTTGAGTTTAAAGGTTGGGCACATGCAAATATCCCGTTTATGTTTCAGGTCGCACTGTAGGCGACGAACAAATGAGTGTCCCAGGACCAAAACTTTTGGGGGTACCATTGTGTATTCGTAGCTACTATCTATATGTATATCAATATATAAATATATAGAAAAACAAGTAGAACACTTCTGTAAATACCTTTCAACTTTAAAGGAGATCTGTCTTTCGCGATGTCACGCTTAAACTGATTGTTTATGGTTTGGGTATTCGGTCTTTGTTAGTTTTCGATTTGCTGCTGGCCATTGACCACCTTTCCCATATTGCGTGCCATCCATTACTTGTCGGTCTTTTAGATAGGACGCAAAGCCCATAATATAAGATTTTTAATTATCGTCGGCAAGGCGTATCCCCTTGGGGGAACACCTTGCCTTAATAGTCTATTTATAAAATCACATTACATAAATTTCTTATTTCCTTCGTAAATATTTTGTTTTATATTATACTGTACAATCATTCACATGATGGTTATAGTCGGTGCAAACACGCAGTTTGCTTGCAACTGCACATACCATTGTTGTTTTTGGAACTTAAAATTTATGCCAAGAGGATTTACTCGTTGTGATGTTTAATATTGGAGATAAGTTGTTTTTTTTAATTACATTGTACTACATTATATATTTACATATCTATAGAGTATATGTTTACTGTTTAAATATTCATTAAATCAGTATCATATTTAACATTTACATATAACCCAGTGGCACCAATAGGGCTAGTAACATGCTATGGAAGAAATGTTGCAAACACTTTTTAGAAACAGATTTTAAATGATTTTTCCATAGGTTTTCGCACTTTGTATACATGATAATGTTCGCTTAATTCTACTGTTTCTAAAACTTCAATATATATATATTATAGTACTATAAGGTATCATAAAGTACTACGAATTACTTATATAGTAAATAATCACCAAAACGTTTAGGAGGCCAACACTGCCTTCTTGGTTTAGGCGATAGCTATCCGTTTTGACGCGAAACTTCACAGTCACGACCGCTGGATTCGATCGATTTCTTCAACAACTGTTTCCGAGACAACGTGTCCGCGATGTTTTCTGGACCCGGAAGATACTTAACAGTAAAATCATAATTCTGCAATCTCAGAACCCACGTTTCGACTCGTGCAGAGGGCCTATGGGTTTTGGAATAAATCACTTCTAATGGTTTATGGTCTGTCAAAACCTCAAAGTGAATCCCGAACAAATACACATGAAAACGCTCACAAGCCCATACTATACTTAATGCTTCTTTCTGCGTCTGAGAATACCGCCTTTCCATGTCAGAAAGACATCTACTAGCATATGCCACAACCTTCATTACATTTTGTTGCTTTTGCACAAGCACTGCACCAAGACCAACAGGACTAGTATCTGAGATTATCGACGTTTCTGCATCTTTATCAAAAAAAGCCAATGAATCAGCGGTAGACATCGTATTCTTAAGCTCTTGAAACACCTTATTCTGTTCATTACCACAAACAAAAGGTGTAGTTGTCCTGGTTAACTTCCGCAGGGTTCAGCCGTTATAGCTAAATCTGGAATGAACAGACTACAGAAATTTACCAGACCAAGAAAACTCCGAACTTCAGAGGCTGTTTTCGGCTCCGTAGCATTCACCACAGCCCTGACTTTCTCCTCAGTGAGCCCAATTGTAGTGTATATGCCTTGTCTCTGATACGGATTGATACAGATTGATCTAGTCTTCATAAAATGTTTTATTCTCTGTTTTATTCTATGTTACAGCATCATCCAGCAAGCCAACAACGCTGCTAATTACGCATGCATATTTATACCTTACAGCCTAATTAAATATTCAATATATATATCACATAGACTACAAGATCTGGAGCTGAACGCCCATGGTCATTTAATTTACTTTATCCTTTTCACAAAGTTCATAATGAAAAACGGTTATGGTAGGATTCGAACCATCGATTTAACACTTCGGAGACCATTGTTTTCGCCACTAGACCACAAGGTCTTGTGCTGAACGGTTATGGTTATTTAATTTACTTTATCCTTTTCACGAAGTTCATAATGAAAAACGGTTATGGTAGGATTCGCACCATCGATTTAACACTTGGGAGACCATCGTCTTCGCCACTAGACCGCAAGGTCTTGTGCTGGATGACCCTGGTTATTTAGTCTACTCTATCCTTTCACGAAGTTCATAATAAAAAATAGTTTTGGCGGGATTCGAAACATCGATTTAACACTTGGGAGAAAATTGCCTTTGCCACAAGACCACAAGGTCTTGTGCTGAATGACCCTGGTTATTTAGTCTACTTTATCCTTTCACGAAGTTCATAATAAAAAATAGTTTTGGCAGGATTCGAAACATCGATTTAACACTTGGAAGAAAATTGCCTTAGCCACTTGACCACAAGTTCTTTGGGTGAACGGCTATGTTTATTTGATCTACTTTACTTTTTAACGAAGTTCATAATAAAAAAGGGTATGGTAGGATTCGAACCATCGATTTACCACTTGGGAGACCATCTCCCTCGCCACTAGACAGCAAGATCTTGTGCTGAACGGTAATGGTCATTTAATTTATTTTATCCTTTTAACGAAGTTCATAATGAAAACGGTTAAGGTAGGATTCGAACCATCGATTTAATACTTGGGAGACCATCGTCTTTGCCTCTAGACCGCAAGGTCTTGCGCTGGATGACCATGGTTATTTAGTTTACTTTATCCTTTCACGAAGCTCATAAAAAAAATGGTTATGGTAGGATTCGAACCATCGATTTACCACTTCTGAGACCATTGTCCTCGCCACTAGACTGCAAGATCTTGCGCTGGATAGCCATGGTTATTTAGTTTACTTTATCCTTTTACGAAGTTCATAATGAAAACGGTTATGGTACGATTCGAACCATCGATTTAACACTTGGGAGACCATCGCCCTCGCCTCTAGACCGCAAGGTCTTGTGCTGGATGAAAATGGTTATTTAGTTTACTTTACCCTTTCCACGAAGTTCATAATGAAAAACGGTTATGGTAGGATTCGAACCATCGATTTACCACTTGGGAGACCATCGCCCTCGCCACTAGACAGCAAGATCTTGGCTGAACGGTTATGGCTATTTAATTTACTTTATCCTTTTAACGAAGTTCATAATGAAAACGGTTATGGTAGGATTCGAACCATCGATTTAAGGCTTGGGAGACCATTATCTTCGCCTCTAGACTGCAAGGTCTTGTGTTGGATGACCATGGTTATTTAGTTTACTTTATCCTTTCACGAAGTTCATAATCAAAAAATGGTTTTGGCAGGATCCGAAACATCGATTTAACACTTGGGGGGAAATTTTCTTAGCCACTAGACCACAAGTTCTTCGGGGGAACGGCTATGTTTATTTGATCTACTTTATCGTTTTCACGAAGTTTATAATGAAATGGTTATGGTAGGGTTCGAACCATCGATTTAACACTTGGGAGACCATTGTTTTCGCCACTAGACCACCAGATCTTGTGCTGGATGACCCTGGTTATTTAGTCTACTTTATCCTTTCACGAAGTTCATAAAAAAATAGTTTTGGCGGGATTCGAAACATCGATTTAACACTTGGGAGAAAATTGTCTTTGCCACAAGACCACAAGTTCTTCGGGTGAACGGCTATGTTTATTTGATCTATTTTACCGTTCTTACGAAGTTCATAATGAAAAACGGTTATGGTAGGATTCGAACCATCGATTTGCCACTTATAAGACCATTGTCCTCGCCACTAGACGCAAGATCTTGTGCTGGATAGCCATGGTTATTTAGTTTACTTTACCCTTTCCACGAAGTTCATAATGAAAACGGTTATGGTAGGATTCGAACCATCGATTTACCACTTGGGAGACCATCGTCTTCGCCACTAGACAGCAAGTCTTGTGCTGGATGACCCTGGTTATTTAGTCTACTTTATCCTTTCACGAAGTTCATAAAAAATAGTTTTAGCATGGATTCGAAACATCGATTTAAGACTTGGGAGACCATCATCTTCGCCTCTAGACTGCAAGGTCTTGTGCTGGATGACCATGGTTATTTAGTTTACTTTATCCTTTCACGAAGTTCATAACAAAAAATGGTTTTGGCAGGATCCGAAACATCGATTTAACACTTAGGGGAAAATTTTCTTAGCCACTAGACCACCAGTTCTTCGGGGGAACGGCTATGTTTATTTGATCTACTTTATCGTTTTCACGAAGTTCATAATGAGAAAAGGTTAAGGTAGGGTTCGAACCATCGATTTAACACTTGGGAGACCATTTTTCGCCACTAGACCACCAGATCTTGTGCTGGATGACCCTGGTTATTTAGTCTACTTTATCCTTTCACGAAGTTCATAATAAAAATAGTTTTAGCATGGATTCGAAACATCGATTTAAGACTTGGGAGACCATCATCTTCGTCTCTAGACTGCAAGGTCTTGTGCTGGATGACCATGGTTATTTAGTTTACTTTATCCTTTCACGAAGTTCATAACAAAAAATGGTTTTGGCAGGATCCGAAACATCGATTTAACACTTGGGGGAAAATTTTCTTGGCCACTAGACCACCAGTTCTTCGGGGGAACGGCTATGTTTATTTGATCTACTTTATCGTTTTCACGAAGTTCATAATGAAAAGGTTAAGGTAGGTTCGAACCATCGATTTAACACTTGGGAGACCATTGTTTTCGCCACTAGACCACCAGATCTTGTGCTGGATGACCTTGGTTATTTAGTCTACTTTATCCTTTCACGAAGTTCATAATAAAAATAGTTTTAGCATGGATTCGAAACATCGATTTACCACTTAAGAGACATGTCTTAACCATATACTGCAAGGTCTGTGCTGAACGGTTTTGGTTATTTAATTTATTTATTTATATTTTTCACGAAGTTCATAATGAAAACGGTTATGGTAGGATTCGAGCCATTATTTAACACTTGGAGACCATCGTCTTCGCCACTAGACCACAAGTCTTGTACTTGACGGCCATGGTAATTTAGTTTACTTTACCCTTTTACGAAGTTCATAATAAAAAATGGTTTGGCAGGATTCGAAACATCGATTTACACTTAAAAGACAGTTTATTAGCCATTAGACGCAAGGTCTTGTGCTGAACGGCGATGGTTATTTAATTTACTTATTCTTTCACGAAGTTCATAATGAAAAAGTCATCGCTGGATTCAACCATCGATTTACTACTTGGGAGACGATTGTCTTCGCCAGTAGCTGCAAGATCTTTGCTGAGCGGTTATGGTTATTTAATTTGCTTTATCCTTTTCACGAAGTTCATAATGAAAAAAGGTTATGGTAGGATTCGAATCATCGATTTAACACTTGGGAGACATTGACTTCACTGCATGAAAAACCGCGTATTCACAGGTGAATACGTGCGAATATGAGTTCGAATATGGTCCATATTCACACATTCACAGATATTCACTGTGAATATCCTCGGAATATTGGGGTATTCCGATGTGAATACCTGTGAATAAAACACACCGCGTATTCTGACCTAGAATACCTTCGAATACTCTGTGAATATTTTTCAAGACCTAGTATCACACTTCGCATAGAAAATGTGATGTACGCATGAATACGGGATAATCAACGAGTTATATGTGTAAATATTGCAGGAAATGCGTTATATACCACGGAATAGGCAAAGGTTGTTTCAGTTCAATCCGGTGTCAACTGTTATCCAGCATTTCTTCTCATCACGGTCACAATTAAATTGCACTTGATTTGTTTAGGCGACAGACAATAAAGACAATAAATGTTACCAAACGCACGATGATTTTATTTGACTAATTTTTTTGCTGCCGCAGGGATGTCGAGTATCGTATATCCTCAGTCGATGAGCGCTGAGTAGCCTCGTAAGTCGTAAAAAAGCTGTATAAAAAGAGAAATATCCATCAATTTCTTTAATTACCTGTGTAAAAGAAGTCATATATAAAAAAATACTTTTATTTTTGCTTGGATACGTAAACACATGGGTAGAAAGTTGATGATTCTGTATGACTGTATCGTCAAAAGCATCCGTAATATATACAGTTCAGTGTTGGGAAATCGTAGGAAATTTCCTTTGGGAAATTTCCTCTTCGACATGTTAGTGACAATTTTTGCGCCAAGGAATTGCGGCGAAATTGCGAATAAATGGCGAAATTCGGACGTAACAATAACAAATAAATGTCTTTATATGATTCCTCGCAAAAGTTGTCCAGTTCCCTTTGTTTACAAAACGATAACATGGCACAAATGTCAATTGGTTCAACCAGGGCGCTTATATATAAATGCGTTTTCAACAGAAGTTCAAGCTGTTCAACTTTGAATTGTTAAAGATGTTCGCGATCCCAAAAAATTCTTGTGGCGGCGCAAAATCAGGTAAGTTATTTAATAATAACAAGAGTTATGTCATACTATAGTCCTGAAACAACACAACACAACAACAATAGTGCGAGGCCAACGCTTTTACGGCTGGGCTCATCACTTTTTTTGTTTTTATTAATATAATAAGATTACGATTTATTATGTAGCTAATTTGTACACAGCTAACTGTACCTGCTTGTAAATAAATAAATTGTATGATGGTTTAATTGGTTTTCATCAATCCTACCTCCATCACACACTAATTATAGTAGGTACAAATGTTTGCCATTTCAAAGCCATACTCAATACAAACAAATTTAAAAGTTTGCCAATACTGAAAAGGACATTACTTTCTTACCTACCACAAATATTCAGAAAGCTGCTGTAATCATAACTTAACATAACATAACCCTTAGATAGACGTTTCAAGATGCATTGAAATGAGGTGCATTGGTGCATTTCATGAGGGATTTTTATATTTTAGGCAAAATTTATATATTATAGATATATTGTTATATAATTGTCACAGAATAGCTAATGATGATTGCCAAAAGATTGAAATCTTAACAATCAGCTGCCCAAAGACAGAAATCTTAAACAGCTTAGAAATCAAAGCCAGACTGTTTTTTAGTTATATAATACATATTTTTAACAAAATAATGGCCTATATTTTCCTTTTAGCATATATGAATTATATTACACTAATATTACCACAGAATAGCTATTGAACTGGTTGCCAAAAGATAGGAATCTTAACAACCAGCTGCCCAAAACGAAATCTTAACAGCTTAGAAGTTCATGCGTAGACTGTTTTTTAAGTGAAGCCTTTTAACATGCCCTCATCATAATTATAACTGAGACTTTTACTGATTTGTTGCAATTACTTTTCCGTACATAAATTATAATCACAATACTTAAAGAATATACCATTAAAGTGTAGATGAGTTTACTACAGCTTCTCGATGTTTGCATACTGGAGTAGCTATGTGTATATACAGCTTTAAGTTCATGGAAGAATTTGTTTCCATTTTTACCCTAATGATTAGCTTCCAAATTATATGAATGGTGTGTACATTGTACATTGTACATATACATTCTCCTAGGAATATTATAATTTCATTACACTGCATAAATTCTATGCACAACATAAAAACAAATGGCCATGCATGCAACATCAGCTTTTACCATTATCATTAACCTTTCGGATAATAATCTATATAGCTTAAGAAAGTTTGCTATGTATTTTGTTCAATAATTGCTTTAAGGTGGTTTTAATTGTTTTTAGCCATCAGGGGTTGCAAGATTGAGAAAATTCCCAAAAGAGTTGGCCTTAACTTTGCTAAAGATGAAGAGGATTTTTCACCCAGTGAAAGAAGTTCCTGATTCATTATCTGCTCACTATAGTTTTAATATCTACCAGTGAAAAACATCACTTGCTTTGCTCAACAATTTACTATTAAGTATAATTTCTGACATACTCCAGGAGCAATGTTCATATATACTAAAACAACATTGCTTATAAATTAACAATCAGCTGATGAAAGATTGAAAATCATAACAGCTTAGTAGAAGTTCATGATAGGCTGTTTTTGCTACATATTTTGAACAATTTGTGATGTTCCAATAATATTTTATAAAATGTGAAATGTTGTAACCCATCACATGTACATTATCTGTTAAGGACTGTATAAAATTTAAATAATTGACTGAAATCTTAGTATTGCATTTGATCAACCTTGATAAAACACATTAACTGTGATAACCTACCATTGCAATGTGTATGACTGCTATGCAAATTAACATGGCAACCTAAAGATTATGCATGTTTGTTCATATTGATATTTTCCTTAATGGACAGACTTGAGGGACAATAAATGCCTAAACATTCGCACAGGCTGCGAACGCATAACCCATTAACCTCTTATCACCAGGTAATTTGTTAATAAAATGTTGAGATTACTCCCAACATGGTCATAGGGTATAGTCTATAGGCCGGCTATTGAATTCAACTGCACGATATAGTCACTCACCGAAGAGTCCCTTACGCACAAACAGTATATGCGTTTTCGGTTTTGAACAATAAAAAATCCTTGAAATACGGTTAATATTCGTATCATTTACACGTATTAGCGAACATAAGGTGCTGTGGAAATCGCGCCATGCAATCTCATTTCTATTCGGCATTTTCTCATCAGACTTCGTGGGAATCGTAGCATACAAATACTCGCCGGCATGCTCTTTAACTGCGACCAGAGTTTCCAGACTTTACCAAGCCCTTGGCATCCTTCACTCTCTTCCCTTATTTATAAGCGCCAAAAAGATTTCTTACAGCCACAAACGCACGATCTCCTCGTTCAATGTTTATTAAACTCGAAAGCGCGCTTTTGGTTTTGCGCCAAATTATTTATAAAATTCCACTTCAATTTTTCAGCATTCAAAATAAAGTTTAAAAATGTCAGCTGATGAATTTATTTTGTGGAAACACGGATTAAGTGAGAAGTGAGATATTCCAAGTGTGAATATTGGTCAGAATACGCGGCATATTCACGCGGTTTCACACTTAGAATACTGAAGAATACGATGCCGTATTCACACTAATATTCCATGTCGGCATACGCTTGCAATATGTGTTTTATTCACACCCGTATTCACATGTGAATACCTTGGAATACGGCGTTTTTCATGCAGTGTTAGCCACTAGAATGCAAGATCTTGTGCTGAACAGCCATGGTTATTTAATTTACTTTATTCCTTTCACGAAGTTCATAATGAAAAACAGTTATGGTAGGATTCGAACCATCGATTTACCACTTGGGAGACCATCCTCCTCGCCACTCGACTACAAGGTCTTGTGCTGGATGGCCATGGTTATTTAGTTTACTTTCTCCTTTTACGAAGTTCATAATAAAAAAAAATGGTTTTTGCAGGATTCGAAACATCGATTTAACACTTGGGAGACCATTGTCTTCGCCACTAGGCCACAAGGTCTTGTGCTGCACGGTTATGGTTATTTAATTTACTTTATCCTTTTCACGAAGTTCATAATGAAAAACGGTTATGGTAGGATTCGTCCCATCGATTTAACACTTGGGAGACCATCGTCTTCACCACTAGACCACAAGGTCTTGTGCTGGTTGACCCTGGTTATTTAGTCTACTTTATCCTTTCACGAAGTTCATATAAAAATAGTTTGGCGGGATTCGAAACATCGATTTAACACTTGGGAGAAAATTGTCTTTGCCACAAGACCACAAGTTCTTGTGAACGGCTATGTTATTTGATCTATTTTACCGTTCTCACGAAGTTCATAATGAAAAACGGTTATGGTAGGATTCGAACCATCGATTTACCACTTATGAGACATTGTCCTCGCCACTAGACGCAAGATCTTGTGCTGGATGGCCATGGTTATTTAGTTTACTTTATCCTTTTACGAAGTTCATAATGAAAACGGTTATGGTAGGATTCGAACCATCGATTTAACACTTGGGAGACCATCGTCTTCGCCACTAGACCGCAAGGTCTTGTGCTGGATGACCCTGGTTATTTAGTCTACTTTATCCTTTCACGAAGTTCATAATAAAAAATAGTTTTGGCGGGATTCGAAACATCGATTTAACACTTGGGAGAAAATTGTCTTTGCCACAAGACCACAAGTTCTTGGGGTGAACGGCTATGTTTATTTGATCTATTTTACCGTTCGTACGAAGTTCATAATGAAAAACGGTTATGGTAGGATTCGAACCATCGATTTACCACTTATGAGACCATTGTCCTCGCCACTAGACGCAAGATCTTGTGCTGGATGGCCATGGTTATTTAGCTTACTTTATCCTTTTACGAAGTTCATAATGAAAACGGTTATGGTAGGATTCGAACCATCGATTTAACACTTGGGAGACCATCGTCTTCGCCACTAGACCGCAAGGTCTTGTGCTGGATGACCCTGGTTATTTAGTCTACTTTATGCTTTCACGAAGTTCATAATAAAAAATAATTTTGGCGGGATTCGAAACATCGATTTAACACTTGGGAGAAAATTGTCTTTGCCACAAGACCACAAGTTCTTCGGGTGAACGGCTATGTTTATTTGATCTATTTTACCGTTCTTACGAAGTTCATAATGAAAAACGGTTATGGTAGGATTCGAACAATCGATTTAACACTTGGGAGAAAATCGTCTTCGCCACTAGGCCACAAAGTCTTGTGCTGCACGGTTATGGTTATTTAATTTACTTTATCCTTTTCACGAAGTTCATAATGAAAAACGGTTATGGTAGGATTCGTCCTATCGATTTAACACTTGGGAGACCATCGTCTTCGCCACTAGACCGTAAGGTCTTGTGCTGGATGACCCTGGTTATTTAGTCTGCTTTATCCTTTCACAAAGTTCATAATAAAAAATAGTTTTGGCAGGATTCGAAACATCGATTTAACATGCACTTGGGAGAAAATTGTCTTAGCCACCAGACCACAAGTTCTTTGCGTGAACGGCTATGTTTATTTGATCTACTTTATCGCTTTCACGAAATTCGTAATGAAAAAAGGTTATGGTAGGATTCGAACCATCGATTTAACAGTTGGGAGACCATCGCCTTCGCCACTAGACCAAAAGGTCTTTTGCTGGATGGCTATGGTTATTTAGTTTATTTTACCCTTTGTACGAAGTTCATAATGAAAAACGGTTGTGGTAGGATTCGAACCATCGATTTACCACTTCTGAGACCATTGTCCTCGCCACTAGACTGCAAGATCTTTTGCTGGATGGCCATGGTTATTTAGTTTACTTTATCCTTTTACGAAGTTCACAATAAAAAATAGTTTTGGCAGGATTCCAAACATCGATTTAAAACTTTGGAGAAAATTGTCTTGGCCACTAGACCACAAGTTCTTCGGGGAACGGCTATGTTTATTTGATCTACTTTATCGTTTTCACGAAGATCATAATGAAAAAACGGTTATGGTAGGATTCGAACCATCGATTTAACACATGGGAGACCATCGTCTTCGCCACTAGACCAAAAGGTCTTGTGCTGGATGCCCATGGTTATTTAGTTTACTTCATTCTTTTCATGAAGTTCATAATAAAAAATGGTTTTGGCAGGATTCGAAACATCGATTTACTACTTAGGAGACAGTTGTCTTAGCCACTAGTCTGCAAGGTCTTGTGCTGAACGGCCATGGTTATTTAGTTTACTTTATTCTTTTCACGAAGTTCATAATGAAAAAAGGTCATGGCAGGATTCGAACCATCGATTTAACACTTGGGAGACAATTGCATTAGCCACTAGACTACAAGATCTTATGGGAATGGCCATGGTTATTTAATTACTGTATTTCTTTTGACGAAGTTTATAATGAAAATCGGTTATGGTAGGATTCGAACCATCGATTTACCGCATGGGAGACAATTGTCTTCTCCAATCGACTACAAGTACTTGTGCTGAACGGCCATGTTCATTTAATTTACTTTATCCTTTTCACAGATTTATAATGAAACACGGTTATGGTAGGATTCGAGCAATCGATTTGCCACTTGGGAGACCATTTCAGTTTGACAACCTTCAATCCAGCTGTTTTTGTAGCATTCTAGTAAAATTTTGTATGTTCCTTCACAGGCAGCTAGTGATCTAGAATAAAAATAACCAATGATTCAATATTTTGTCCACCACCACCCAAGGTGTGTGTACATAGCTTTTACTAGTAAACAACTCTAATATGTCTTTCCCTGAACAAGTAAAGTTGTCGGGTTTAAATAGAATAAACACACTTACAATGATTTCACAACTTCTTCTTCTTCTCGTTCCCGTTTGCTTCTATCCGATTCGTTAAACAAGTTTTTAAAAAATTCTCTAAAGCTGATAACGTGATGTTATCATTGAATCACCATCTTTTGGTGTATGGAAATGAATATTGTGTTTTCGTACTGCTTAATTCACGACCAATATGTCGGTTGGTCGGCAGCTCTATATATTTTTTATGATATTTATTTCATCTAACGAGTTTCGTACATCTCGACCAATTAATATGGCATTTAAGAGTACTAATTGCACGGATTTGGATGGATTGGCTGCGGATGGCATAACCTTGAGTATTTGTGGAGATATTGCTTTTCGATGTCGGGTCAACATACAACGAGTTGGTTTTGAATCTAAATACAAAGTCTCATTTGCGATTGCTAAAGAAACGAAACATGGATTTGTTAGTCTAGTCCTGTGTACGAAGCCTTCAAGCAGGATCTAACAATGTGTGTGGATGTTTCGCCTAATCCTGGTCCTCAATCTTTTGATAATAATCAGTCGGATGAGATGTCTCAACATCGAAAGCAGTTACGTTTGATGAACACGTTTCGACCCGCTAATAATCCTGAGGAGCTTAGTTCAATGCTTGGGCAGTTGAATCTACAGAAAGGTTGGTTGTTCCATATGACCTATAGGAATATTTGCTATAATACCTACTTCGCAAACACCACCGCCACACTATACAATCACTATCATCCTGCAAATCATCAGGAAGCTATCCCTGTTAGAATCACGGACCGTGTCCCAAAGCCTGTAAATATATATGGCAGAAATTTATTAGAGAATCAATCTCATCAATATTCCTTTATCAGGCATTGCCAACACTCCTGATACAGCTGTTACTCAGCTTTGTTCTTTTGGTCTTCTCAACTGACGGTCTATTCGGAACAAAGCGAATTTAGTCAAAGACTATGTGGTTGAGAATGAATTTGATATATTTGCGATTACAGAAACCTGGCTTCACCCTGACAAATTTGATCATATATCTTTTGGGAATTTCACCCCGAAGGGCTACTCCTTTAACAATATCTCGAGACAACAAGGTAGAGGGGGAGGCATTGGTATACTATACAACAACACTTTAAAAGTCAAGCTGGACTCGGCGAAAATGTTCTCACATTAAGTCTTTCGAAGTGATGGGTATGCAAATCAATGTGTCATCTCAAATTCTAAATATAATCGTATTATATCGACCTCCATGTAGACGATAAGTCGGAATTAACAACAAAAAAAATTCTCAATCTTGTTGATTCTTTTAATCTGGAACAACGTGTACAACAACCAACACACTTTGCTGGTCACACGTTAGACCTTATCTTGTCTCGCCATGAGGAAAATATTGTTCAATCTATTGACGTTCATGATCCATCTATATCTGACCATTACACGGTTACATATGAACTCAATTTTAAAAAACCATTGTTTCAGAGAAGGGTCGTGGAGTCACGTAAAATTAAAGCAATCAATATGGACTCGTTCCTTAATGAAATTAGGCTATCTCCGATTAACACTGGGAACACGGCTGATATAAGTGCGAAAGTCAACCAATACAACTCGGAGCTGCCCAAAATTCTGGATCATCATGCACCACTTATTTCCAGAGAGATAATTATTCGTCCAGCTGCACCTTGGTACACTGAACAAATTAAAAACGAAAAACGTATCAGAAGGAAACTCGAGCGGGTATGGCGTAAGTCAAGACAATCCTGTGATCGTCTAAAATACAGTCAGCAATGTCGCCGTGTCAGTGAGCTATTATAGGAAAGTCGTACTCGTTATTATTCTGAAATTGTTAGAGATAATGGGAGTGACCAAAAGAAATTATTTAAAACCGTTGGAAAGTTACTACATTATACCCCTGATTCTCAATATCCTGTGTGCCAATCTGATGAGAATCTAGCTAACAATTTTATGACTTTCTTTGAGGACAAAATTAAAAATATATGAAGATCTAACGGAATCCACTTAGCTAAATAAAATGTCGTTGTTTGCAGCTAAATGAAATGTCGTTGTTTGCAGTAATCCTCAGTTATTCTCCTGGTTTCTCATCGTTCCCAGTCTCTTCATCCTTACTGCGAAAACTGGTTTGAAAATATTAAAGATTTGGTGGAGAAATACTTCAAGTGTGTGGTCTTCTTTTTTTCTTTATATTTTGTTATGTAAAAATGTAATATTTTGGTATGTTGATTTTTGTTTAAGTTCGTGGTGTATTTCTATGTAGCCTCAGTCTTATCCTAATGGGAATTTTTTTTAGATGTGAAGAGAGGACGGCCAACCGAATTAAAGCTCTAAATGTGCTTTGTAACATATTAGGAACGTTATCTCCACTATATGAGGTATAAAATTTTAGTACTTTGAATAAATTTTAGTCCATTTTTCTAGACATTAGCGATATTATGAATCTTTTTCTAGTTTTATAACTCCTTGTTTTTTACAGGAAGAAATACTTGAGAATTCAGTGTTGCCACATTTAGACCACATTGTCAAAGATCGGGATATTTCTGTGCGGATCCGAGCTGTCCAGCTTCTGGTCGATGTTATTGAATCCTCTGATTCACCGAAAGTTTGCGATGTTTTGCATATAATCGAGAAGGTACTCAATACAATCATTTTCAGACGGTTTCATTTCTCCACTCCAATTTCCCTCTTCATTCGTGATGAGCTGATACTGTACTTCAATAGAAAACTCTTTCTTATCAGTGAAAGCTTCCTGACCTGAACCTAACTATATATCCGCAAATTGGATCGTTTTACACGGGGGTCGTGAATGCAAACGCATCAGTGAAGTAAAAGGATATATATTTCATTTATCAATTCCAGATTGCCACTGTCCAGTTGATCCTCTCAAGCGATACGTTAAGCCGTCATGTAAAGAACATGTAAGGTAATTATAGAGACTGCAAGGTATATGTAGGAACATCTAGAGACATAAAATTACATCTAATCACTGTAATTTGTCTTTGTTGCTGCAGCCTCAGGATGAAACAGCATAGAAAGACATCAAGGAGGCTGTATTAGGATTAGTACGCTTGTTCAAGGTAATGAAGGACATGCAGAGATTGTCCACACATATTCGTTCATTGTGATGAAGTTATTTTCGTGAACAAAAATAAGTGTAATTTAATGCCACACTTGCTTCTCTTTCAGTAATTTCATTCTATTTTTGCAGATGAAATTGTTTCGTAAACCTCAAGAACGAGCCGAACGAATATTCAATATATTAGTGTACCACATAAAAACTCATTATGACAATGGCTATCGGACGTATAGTGCATCGGAAATACGGCTTTCAAGGCAAATTCAATTTTATTTCTCGCGATTTTTCTATGATGTCTCACATTGTGTTTTCTTAAAGATTCTTCAATGTTTCCTCAGTCTGCGAGCTGACAACGTCTAGGCCTTGTGCAAGACAAAAGTAGAAAAGTTTAATTCACTTCGTATTTTGTTTGTTCTGAAAGAAAATGTTGGTTAATGACGATAGTGCCACGTATGTCAGGTATTCTGCTTCCAAAATCCTTTTCTTGTTTGCGTAATACATTCTCATTTTTGTTTTAGTTCTGCAGAAGATAAGACAAACGGGATTGTTTCACTGCCTTACAGCGAGGCGATGAATGTTATTCTTGTGTGCTTACAACAGGTAAACTTTTCTATCATAATATATCATCTGGCATTAAGTTTCGATTGAAGTTCAACTTTCTTCATTTTCTAGGAATTGGAATGGGAGGTGTTGGATGTTGTTCTGAGGAACTTTCCAGAGGCACTGCAAGATAAAAACTTGATACTTTCTGGAAAGCAATATTTACGTTCAATATCTACAGTCTTCTCTAAAATGGGAAGGGAAGTGAAGTTGTGTACTTTCACACCAAAATCATGAACTAAAAATTTTACTTTGCATTCAGGTTTCAAATTACGATTTTCTTCCTGGATTATTTCGTGTTCCTAACGATATGCGCCGACCTCATTTGTACGCTAGAATTTTTCCAGTACGGTTCTTATCAATCAGTTTTTTGCATATATCATAATATCTTACCATAATATACCAAAACCATACCATACCATAACCATACCATCTATCATATAATCATATCATATAATCATATCATATAATCATATCATATAATCATATCATATAATCATATCATACCATAACTAACCTAAATCATACCATACGATAACCATATCTTACCATAATAATATCACACCATACCATACCATAACGAAATCATACCATACTATAACCATGCATATCATACCATAATTATATCACACCATACCATAACCAATTTATACCATAATTATATCATACCATACTAATGATTTAATTGGATATTTTATTGTAACACGTGCAGGTAACAACGGAGCTGTGTACGTACCAAATTTTTATTGGTCAAGATGAACAGGTAAGAATCTGCGGGACTTTATTTTCAGCGGTTGTCTGTTCTTGCTTAAACTTTGTTGTATATTTCGTCTAGTGTTGTCTAATGCGTACTTGGTTTCTCATTTCGCGACGTTAAGCGTATCTTGTCTCACCGTATGTATGTTAGAAATGCCTTCAGTTATGGCAAGGTATGGCTACTTAAAATAGTCTGGAATTTGAGACGTTTTTTATGTCCATTAGCACTTTGTAAGAATGAAGTTGATTTAAGTAGTTGCAGCGTTTTAGAAGTTTATTTCTTTGGAGATATTTGAAATCGTGCCTTGATAATGTGCTCAGTGAATTTACAGAAACGTTTTTCAATAAACTCCAGCCTAAACGTAACGTCTCTTGTGATGCGAGATACTCCTTCACAAATATATGATTTTTTAAGTAATAATTACTAAATTTTCTGTCCTTAGACTGCTCCCACAATATCTGGAAAAGTTTACTAAACTTTCGCCAACGTCTCAAGTTGCCATACCACTGCTAGAATTTCCCTCTGGTATGTTTCTTGAAGTTACGTAAATTATGAAATCTGTTACAAAATATCAATGTACCCCCTAAAGAGAGCTAGGTTGTGTAAACACACAATCGTATTCGGCGAAAAGTTGGTAACATTCTTTTCAATCGTTTAAATCGCATTGTAACAGCTTTGTGCTTTTACAAAACTTCACAGCGATCCAGTTGAAACAAGTCTTTGGAATATGTTTGCCTTACACAGAATCATCGAAGTTGGCTCAACGCGATAACATCTGAAACTTTTTATTATTGGTTTTGTCAAAATGATTAAAATATAAACGAACTGATATGTTTCACCTTAGATACTCTCAATACACTGTAGCCTTGCTGATAATGTCATTTCATCCTGGTTTGTCAACTGTCGCTATTGTTAAGAAAACAATTCGTGCCATTTATTACGAAAGTAAGTCCACATCATTCTATTGCCAGGGGGATTGCTTGCTGAATTTTCAATAGATATATTTGCAAGAGCGACCAAGTTTTAATATTCTTCTAGTGAAAGCTCTTAGGAACGTATTTGTCATTTCCAGGCTTCTTCAACTGATAGAAAAACTCGTGCAGATGATTCTAGCCAGGTGCCAAACACAAAATTCGATACCAAAGCATCTGACCTTCTTACCCGCGATTTAAAGCCCACTGGTACCGTAGGCTCAGTACAGAAATCTTGTGACTCAAACATCTTGTGACGACCAGCGGTGGGAAAGACTGAGATTTATGAAAGTTTAATTCCAAAACAACTCTTTGGTAAGGTCAACGATGGGTCAAACCTGTTCAATGTTTCGGTTGGGCATTCCGTTGGCGGAATGTCAAATTGATATTGTTGTATTTCAGATGATTTATCGGCCGAACTCATTAAAGAAGGAGCCAGAAAACGCCTTGAAACTACAACAGAACTTCTTAGCAAGAGCACAGACAGCGTACATTGATTGTAGATCTTGTCAAAGATCGCCTCGCATCATGTAAGAAGATGAGGAAACTAATATTGAAGATACCCGGGATGATGTTGAAATGAAGAAAACCGAACTCAAGGAGTCAGGTTTGTAATGTTAAAACAATCGGCCATTGTTCGCGCATTTACGAAATGAACAAATTATCTGCCAACATTTTAGACAGCGCAGAACAAAAGATGCTGCTTACAGAACACGGCAATCTTCACCCTCGTCGATTTTATTACAAGATTCCGGTCAAAAGTTGAATCTTGGTTCGGCATTTGTTCAACGAACTCGATATTTGAGTCGTAGTCCGAGATATGGACCAAGCGCTTTTATGGTAAGAATTTCTCTTCAAACTCGCTTTGCATGAAATTTATTTGGTGCAAGAACATTCACTATCATACCTTATATTGCTACTAACATGACTGGCAGGGGAGCAGAAAAGAAAGAGATCTTTGATTTAGACTAGCTTTTTCATTTTACAATCGTTTCAGATTGATGTCGTACCAGATTCCAAAGACACTGTTTTACACAAGGAAGAAACTGAAGGCAAGAAATTACCTTTGCAATATGGAGGAAATATATATATAATATGACTATATTTACCTTTTTTTCTTTCACAGGGAACAGTCAAGGCTTATTAACTCGTGAAGAGTTTCAAAAGGTAGCAATTTTAAGATCACGAATCATCATCGTGCATTAATCTCAACATCTGTTTAATTTTAGCCTGTTCCTGGTAAATCCCTTCTGGATGCAAGTCCTTTGAAAACTTTTTTGAGTTAAGACGAGGATAAACTTAATGAATCCGTAAGTCAAGTAATAATAATGATAAATTGGTCTTATACGGATTATTAAATACTGAGCATTATAAACCGGTAAACTCAGAAACCGGTAATCTCAATTTTGCACTTCGAATTACGTAATTTAATCCTTGTGGTTGAAGGTGAGGACTTGCAACGTTACTTATTTATTACAGGGTGACGATAGCGTGGGGAATTCAGGGGTCGGTAGACTTAGGGAAAGACACTCGTAATATAATAGATTTTACAAAATATATCCTTAGGTTTTCCTATGAGTTACAATAAAACCTTTACAATTGTTCATTGATGAGCTCAGAATGTTTCGTTATCACGTGGCCTATGCACGACTCTTAATGGTTACTGTTAATCTGTTGTAACCACCTGCTGTACTGGTACGATTATTATCACATTTTGTTTGAGCTTTACATACCCGGGGAAAACACTCAGCCACGTCGAGGTTATTAGCTAATTCCAACAGCTTGTCGTAGTATTCATTGTGGAATAAATCTACAGAGGCACGTAGTTTTGCCATTTCATCCTTTAAAAGATTAATCTGTTTTATTGATTGCGCAATATCGATTTTTTTTCTTCTTTAATTGGACCGTCAATGACAAAGTATGATCCAGAACATGTTGGGTGATAATGAGAGCAGCCATAAATTCAAATTTCTCCACGTTGCGAAAATGAGACTGTGCGTCACTAGCTAATCTAGGAAATGGCCCTTCCTGCGATCCTCCAAACTGCATAAAATTGAGTGTTTCATAGATAACTTTGAATGCATCCAAACAACCATCGCGGGATCTTATTCGTTCTACCCATCGTGTCGTGGAAGGCTTTGCGAGCTTGTTACGTGTTAAACCAAACTCTTTCATCTTTTTACTTAGATACTGTGAGCGGATAGGGAAACTGATAAAAAAGCTGGCGATATTTTGTGCCTGACTCAAAATATTTTCACTGGAAGAATTGAACACGCTTTGGCAACAATAAGGTTTAAACGATGACTGGAGTAATGAACATGCAACGCCTTCGGGTTTTTCTCTAATATTCTCCCAGAAATACCTTTTACCTGGCTGGACACAGCACTAGCACCGTCATATCCCTGGCCTCGACAATTTTGAAGGGAAGCCCGACATCTTGAAGTGTACTTTGACTAATGAACGGAATCAAATCCAAAGGCGAAACAGTTCGGTATACAAATGAAAATGTTCTTGAATCATGTAAAACTTCAAATTTATTCAAGGTATATTATATAATTAATAATGCATAATATATTTTCGAAATATTATAAATTTGAACTTAAAATCAGTGTCTACCGTCTACTTTTTTGCATATTATAAAAGTAGCAAGCAAATTCTAATGACCATAAACCCGGCATTATTTTAGAATTCGAAATTTTGACAGGATATAATTTTGTAGTTTTGATAGTTTATACACCCCAACAGCCAAACAATTTTATGATACTTATCCCTATATTGATCATTAAACCCTATAGAATGTATTAAATTATCCAGAAAGTATAAGCTTGGAGTTATCATTAAAAAGTGCCTTGCACCAGGTGAACTATATTTATTCAAATCTATTTACTAATTATTGTATTTTACTAATTTTGTATTTACTAATTATTGTATTTACTAATTATTGTATTTTACTAATTTTGTATATACTCATGTGTATGTTATAGTGATAATAATATAACAATAGAGTTGATGTTTGCGGTCATAAATGTGTTTTTGGCCCGACTTCGAACTCATTTTAGCCCGAGCGTAGCGAGGGTTAAAATGTGTTCCGCGAGGAGGGCCAAAAACACATTTATGCCCGCGAACATCAACTCTATTACTATAATATATAATAAACTATAAACTATTATTACTATAATATATGTTCAACATCGTCAGCCTTCATCCCCTTAGCTCAGTAAGTCATGCGACATTCCATGTCAGTTCCAGTAATTGTTCATCTCAGACCTTGAAAGAAAAAAAACAAACATTCCAAACACTCCAAACACTCCAAACACTCCATGTCTTCTGACCTGGATTCAAGATTTTAAATATACCGTTTGGTTAAGACTTGTGTATTATAGTATATCATAGTTTTAAAACTTCTTTTTCTGTCAGATATTTTCAATAATTAGCTATCGAGACCATCCTCAGTTCTTCTGGCTGGAATACACAAGCGGTCAGCTGAGAAATTACTCGTCTTCCGACAGGTAGTTTAAAAAAGCAGATTTTGTATGAAGCTATATAAAATATTTCTTGTTCTGAATGTTTGTATTTCACTCAATCTAGGGATATATCATTGGCTGGTTAGCTACACGGGGTTAGAGGCAGTGGAAATGGAGATGTTTGTGTAAAAACGACCCCAACGAAGAGACGGTACTGTACGCTTTTTCATAGATGATTGAGCGAAAATTATGGTCAAAATTTTCCTGATGAAAATCTCGCACTGCTATGATTGCCGTAAATACGAACCCTCATTTCATTCTCCTCCTGACGTATGGGATCTCATATAACACACAAACAATTACACTTCTCGTCAGGTATTCCTATTAGTCAGTCCAATACATCACATACAGCAAAAGAAGAATTGTTTTTTTAAGATGATATATTTTTCAAGGTTATCGTTGGGGTCCATTGTATAACGTTGTTGACGAAGAAGTAGAAAGCAGTCATTTAAAATTCCTCGCTGCGTCTCCAGGTGAAATATTTCTCTTTTTATTTCACTTTAAATTTTTGAAATATCTCCAAAAGCTTATATTGTCTTATTACTGGTTCCTTAATGGAAATTTAACCGAAGATGTGTAGAGATTTAACTGCAATATTTCCTACAGCGGTCTACTTCATGCAGTCACCCAAGACGTAAGTTGACAATTTCTTATTTTGTACTTTTCTGCAGACAAAATCCTGTGTAGAGAATATTATTGCATTTTTACTGAGTTTTAATGTTCTGTCAAAATCTGGATTAAGGCTGTTTTCCACTCACGTGTTTTTCATACGCACGTTAGTTTTCTGCTTATTTTAGTATGCATTAGTTGACCTAGATTTACAACAATAATCGTTATAAAGGAAGCGAGAATAATTTAAATTGGCAGATTGAAGCTTATTATAATCATAACCATGTACGCACGGACTCGAGTTTACTTGATAGTCGATAGCGTCGACAGCAAATGACATTGAAACGTTTGTATGGATATTTCGAAGTCCTGACAGTATAATTAATATCCCGTAGGTTATTTCAAGCAAATATTTGACTAGCGACGTCGAACAAGGCCAGTTAACCGCGTCGTGGATCGTAAACTGACCTCAATACAGAAAGTGGGGCAAAATAGCCAAAATACAAAACATTTTGTTCTAGGCCTCTCAGTTCCCGCCTCGCCGCGTATAAGGAACGTTAAGAGGCCTAGGGACTACGCTGCGGTAACTCTAGTTGCTGAGTTGACTGGGTCCGAATCCATGAAATGGTAGATTTGAATTTTTCTCGCCAGAAGTACGGCTGGAATATTAAGTCTTTTAAACTCCAATATATATTTCAAACGATTTTAAATATTTTGTAAGGACTTTTCCCGGAGAATAAAGAAAGACTTATCATTAATGCCATCACAATGCTCATTGCTCACGAAGGTATTGTATATCTTTGCCATATAAATTTAGTGTTCACCCCTAAAATATACATATTCTGACTGCTATTACCTTCACAGGTATTCAATATATACATAAAATAGTTAAAATGTTTCGTCTATTTGCAGGAGACCAAAACAAAATATCAGATAAAGATCTCGAAGCACTGTTTCACGCTTTGAGACATTAGGTTGGATCCAAAGCAGGTTTCACAACGCTCACTAGGTGAGAAACGTTTATCTTTAACCACAACACACGCTGTTTACTCAACCAGCTCACTTTCTCTAGACCGTGTTTCTGTTTTGTTTTTACAGCTTCTAAGAGAAGGTTGGTGTGAAAACTGTGAAAGCTTTGAAGAGGAATAATGAAGCCGTGACTCACGCCGCTGTCGCCATACTGTGTGCTCTGATGCAGGTAAAGAGAGGGTTTTCCTTTAAGCGGCCAAAATGGTCAGACCGGTCATATTTAAATTTAAAATAGAGTATTTCGTTAAGAATATAGTTGCGAAATTTCCGAGCTAGACAGATGCAAGTAACGATATACTTGAACGCAGAGTTCTTGAAACACTCTAAAATACCAGTAATCTGTCTGTACCGAGATCAACAATAGGACCGGTCTGGCCGTTTTTTCCGTATAAAGGAAAGCGCCAACACTTTAACGATGAATTTCCTGGTAATATGTTGCCAAATCTGTCACTGTCATTAGTGTTACCCCTTTAACTTGCAATCCACATAAACTCAGCCAACTTTGAAATCTGAATGTTAACAGGATCCAATTTTATCGAAACCAATTCTGTTTTTTTATATAGCCAACGCACGATAACTATGACATTCGACAAGAACAGATAAACAAAAGCTCTTTGTTATCCTCTGAAAAATTTCTAAGCAGTTTGTTGGAAATTCTCACGATAAATGTTGTAAGATGTGCGGTGTTGGTTGCCTATAATCTATGCTGAACCCTTGCATTTTATTTTTCCATCCCTCTTGTATGTATATAGCTTTGTTTTGGAAGAGAAATTCCCTTGCAAAACCCAGCAAGTGATTCGTAGCAACTGCCTTTCTAATTTGAACTACCTTTCTAACTAAACACAAAAAATAGATTAACCATGAAAACTTTTCTTCTATATTCGTTCTACTGGGGTTTTAGTTATAAGTGGATTGCTTGATTTTCTGACGTTTGCTCTGTGTCCTCCTTACAGGTTTGTTCTAGTTGCTTTGCAATATATTAAAATAATACGGGGGTGAAGTTGGACATTCATGTTAAACTAATAGTAAGGTGTGATTGCTTCCAATATTTTGAATCAACTCATGTAGTCTGTTACAATAAATCGACTATTGCATATTCCTCTTAGTGAGACAACAGATGATGAACAGTTTGGGAAATTACTGGAGAAAGTTGCAGGTATGCTACAAAGAAATTTGAGGAGCTTTTCATTCAACTTGTCTTCTTGGTAGTTTATGGCTCTTTCACTGAGGTTGAGAGTTGATTAAATAGCCTTTCTCTCTTTACCTTTTTGGTGAAGTTTACCACGTCCACTAGCTTGTCCCATGCATAGGAGCAACTCATGAAGTCTGTTATTTGTTTGTCTAGAAATGGGTCATTGCATTTATCGATTGTTCCAGGTAGGTTTACGACAAAACTAAATAATAGTACCAATTTTACCATTTCTTCGCTTATGTATGTTTTACTATTGCCCCGCTAATGGTTCTTACCAATCGTGGTTTTGAATTCGTTCCTCAACAATTTCAGCATCCGTCGACAACAATTGTGAAAGGTGCTGGCATGGTTCTGAAGGCGATAATATAGGTACGTTTTATTCATTCATTCATCCATTGAGAATTTTCTGCTTTTGACGAACGTCATTTATAACGCTCTGCATTTTTTTAGCCGTGATGAATGTACATATTAGTTCAGTTGATATTTAAGAGGTTTTAAAGGGTCTTAATTTTGAGAGGTATTATACACACTTCAAATCTAGCCAGGAACAGATGACGGAAAAATGAGTGATCTATAGATCCTCCGGCAGGAATCAAACCTACGCTTTTGCGATGCCGGTGCAATGCTCTTGTCACTGAGGACGTACAGTTGACTAATTTTTCCATCAACTGTTCCCTGCTTGAATTTGAAGTGCGTATAATACCACTCGAAATTAAGACCCTTTAAAACCTCAAGAATATTCCTGCATCGTGTGAAGTGCCTAAAATCATCTGTTAATATTTAGTTAGAACTTCACTTTAGGAAGCTGATGAAGAAACCGCAGCAAAAATACAAGTTCTGGCGCTTGCCGAGGGCGCTCTACCAAAACGCTTACGCATGGCCTTGTTTACGCAAAGCACTGATAGACGTTCGCTATTGAACAGGTGCGAATTAGTGTGATAAATTAACAAATTGTTGCAGAGGTATAGCCTCTATTCCATCCGCAGGACCTGAGTTGTATTTTAGCAACATTCTCAGATTCATCTTAAAACTTGTGATTTTATAATCCTCTATATACTAGCCATCTGTAAATAGTTCAATTGAGACTAACAAGCATACTCCATAAGTAATTTATAATCATTATTGTTGGCATAGCATCATCCAACAGCAATGGCATTACTTGCGAGAATAATGTTCGTATTAAAGTAGTTATAGTTTTTAATGTCTAAAATATACAAGAAAGTTTAAATGCGAGATTTCCTGTTCATAATTTTTGGTTCATAAACAATAATGTAATAAATTTGAATACGATTTTCACAGCCTGCTGGTTTGCTCTATTACCTTGAAAGCCCTGACGAAGTAAGAAATCTTTGAAAACTTTTTGCGAGGGCCATTATTTACATAAACCCATTGAGGTGATTCTGACTAACCAATCGCATTCATGACTAAGTTGTATCAACTGCTTTGGTAACTAAACTCCATCATTCATCCTTAAACGGTGCCAACTGCCCCACTGAGGAAATAATTAAATGGTAATTCATTCAGAAGTGTAAAACCTTTTTGTAAAGAAACAATTTTGTTGGAAAGTTTTTATCTTTCCTTCAGCCACCAGAGACTGAAGAAGATCGTTTATCAATTCGTGACAATGTAAAGCTTGCAGAAGTACGTTTTAAATCAACAATCGTGTTCCAAAATTTCATAATGCATGCTTGCATGTACGTATAAGCCTGTTATTTCACGCGTTATACTTGTGTCTTAGAGCTCTGGAAAAACGAGGGGAACGTTGAGGAATCAACTTGAAGGATATCTCTCGCATTGGAGGACAAAAATAGGATTCAAATCCAGGAAAAATGTGAGAATTTAAATCCAGTTTTTTTATTAAAAGTAAGTGTTCATATTAAGAAATGGGAAAATGTTCTAGTCGTTTGAAAGATGAAAAAGCAATGATATTTAAGCGGATCTTTTTTACAGATTCAGTCAAGATCTGACAGCGTACAACCTGATTTGGAATTACAAGGTGAGTCTCGAAGTTAAGGTTAGTTTCCGTTGAAAATATAGGAAATGGAAATGTAATGGAGGATTTCCTGTCGCTATGAGTATAACAAGACAAATTCAATAGTCCTGACCTCTTTCTCTAAACTGTTCTCGTAAAAGAGTATGAAACAATTTCTTATGTTTTCAATGTAACAGACGCGAGAGGAACTTCTGGGGCACTCGAATCTGATTTGCACGCATTTGCAATGGAAAAAGATCTGAGTGGAAACTACGTTGTCTTTTGGAATCACCTTTAGTTTGAAGTCCTGTATGAATGTTTAGCTGATGAACTGAAATAGGTTAGTGATAAGCCTAACTGCTCTAGCTTTTTAACAGTTCTTCATAAAGCGTCCCCCCCTTATTCCTCGATAGGAATCAAACTCAGTAACGTATCTCTGCTATCAGGTGACTATTATTTGAGAGTCTTGTTGGAACAAAACGACGAGGAGACGCCGATAACAAATGTGTGAGTCCACGACATTTATCTATCAGGGTTTGCAAATATTCAAACTACTTTCCATGTGCTTTTCTGTCTGGCTTCCCCCTATTCTCTATATTGCTGCACAGTTCACGCAATGTTATTTGTCCTGCAGAATGTAGTAGAGAAGTATAGAATCATGGATGAAACCATTCAAGATTCGATCGACTTTTCTATTTTGTTTTCAGGCTCGAGTTGTCTAACGATCTGTATCACTGATTCCTATTGACAACTAAACCAACTATGAAAGCAATGTGCCTTCAGGTGAGGATGTCGTTTAGCGCGAATGTAGCCATGTGTAGCCTTCGAAGAATGAATTAAACAAATTGGAATATTTCATTCACAGGCGATGACTAAAGTTTATGGAAAATATCACGAAGAGATTGGAGCTTTTAATGACACCAAGCTAAGGATCATCTGTTATTGATCCAGTGTTACTGCAGGAGCCTGAACTAAACTAACTTTATTCATACTGTTTCGTATTTTTAGCATTTACATGAAAATGGCATCACTAACAGGGATTGGAAGGTAAGCACGCCCTAATTTATTTATCACTACTGTCTTTATATCCTAAACTTTAACGACCATAATTTAACTTTTTCTTCTTTAGCCAGAAAATGTTTTATTGTGTTCCTCGTATGACGAAACGCTTATAAAGGTTTGTGTCGGTTGTGTATTGAACTTGTGTTTAAATTGCCCTTTAAATTGTCTTTGAAGAAACCATTCGATGTGACCATTGCCAGCAAATCCTGGAAGTCACTATAATCTCAATTCCGAGTTTTGTCCGTGATTTCGTTTTACGAAAGCAGAGCGCATTCTGCAAACGTTTTAGGTTCAGTTATTTCTCATTGTTACAGTTTCTCAATGATAACAATTAATTTTTTAGATCAGAATTCCTATATGGAAACAATCTGTGGTACACCAAGTTACCTCGCTACCAAAATGTTAATCCCGTAGCCTGAAGAACGATCCTACAAGAAATCGTGTGTTATATGTTTGGTATGCCATATACTTCAGTTTACTCAAATTCACGTAGTGAACACGATTTGTAATGAAGCTGGAGGTAGCTTAACCTCATTTCAAAATTGGAGTACGTCAATGAAAAGTTAACGTCTTTTAGACTTTCCGGATCTTCTTTATTTTCAAAGCAGGCAAATAACCCATTGGAGAAACAAGTCAAAGAAGGGTCGTATAAATTTCCGAACAACCTCTGGAAGAATGTTAGCAGTGAAGCTAAGGATCTTATAACAAAACTGCTTACTGTTGGTCACAGAAAATGCATCACGGTTTCAGAAGCTCTGGAACATCCTTGGATGAAGGTGATGATGAAATTACTAACCGCCTTATAACACCCCGCATCTAAGATTTTTCAAAATCGGCTGACCTTTTTCGTCTGAAGTCCCAGCTTTTTCGAATTGTTAGAATTAGTTTGGTTGAAGTTTAGAACTGATACAGCTATCCAGCATAAATAAAGTCAGTTTAGTTCAGGTTTCCTCCTGTAGTAACACTGCATCAATACGGGATGACCCCTACTGGACCTCCATGAAGGACAATAGAACTATACGGTATAAATAAAATTAGTTCAGTTAGGAGAGAAAGCTTTTAAAAGTGTTAGATTGATCCACGATTTAACAAGTTTTTTTTGTCTTTTGTAGGATAAAGAAATGATAGAAAAAGCAGAAAAAATGATAAAACCGACCGTGGATGGAAGATCAATGTCTCCGCACTTATAAAAGGTATGTTGAAAACTACGATACTTGTCCCGTTCTTCCGTCCAATGACCCTTTTTTTCAACTCGCAATTGCAATGAAACATTACATGTTTGCAAGTTACATCGAAATTTAACCAGCTTTCTGAAACAATCTCAACGCGCTGTTACACTACGCAACTTTCCTTGCAAATTGCAAAACCATTCTACTCCTGAGGCATCTAAAGTTGTCAAATACGAACATCTATTACGATCTGCTAACGTTTCCTTAGTATTTCGAACACTCTTTACAAATTAAAATCCTTCGGAATTATAATTGCATTGCAAGTTGTAAGGAAAATTGCATATTGTAAGTAGCGCCTTCAGTAAAGTTGAAAACTCACCGTGCAATGAAACATTGCATGTCGGCAAGTTAAAAGGCAGAAAATAACTGTCACCGTACATGGTGAAGACTGGCCGACGGTCACGTTCAGCAGACGAGGCTCTGCGAGCAAATAAAATACTCAGTGGCGTAGCCAGCACGACAATTTAGCAGCATGACTGAAAATGCTTCATGTAAGATCACATCACTAGTTATTCCGATAAATAAAAGAACAGGGGCCGGTTGTTCGAAAGGTGGATAAGTCGCTATCCAACGGATAACTCACTATCCAACGGATAAGTTTTATCCAGCGTGTGATTTGGGTTGCACGAAGCTTGTATAACTTTATCCAGAGGATAAAAATCGCTATCTACCGGATAAATTTATCCAAGGTCCGGAGGTGGTTTAAATCCACTATCCAGTGGATAAATTCAAAGATACAAGGTAACACTGTAAACATTTATATAAAATAGGACAAAAATGCAATATTCCTCTTACTGTGTTTCAACAAACTAATACACATCATGATTGTATTCACTATATATTAAAAATGTTTTCGAAGTGCAATTTGTCGCAGCAGCGTTTCACGTTGCCTACACATTCCGTTCGACCGGCGATTTTTTGGACATCCTCGCATTTATAACAGGTGGTAAATTTACTATACGCTTCTAATCAGTTTATAAACGCGAATATGCAAAGAAAGATTCAACCTATTCCAAGGAAACTTGCTAATATCTAAGTAATTTCATTCACGAACATTAAAATAGTGTTTCTAAATTTGCTATTGGACCGAAAGGCAAAGCGTTGCAAGGTCAAGGAATAAAATTGCAATGTGTTTAATTAATAAAATCACTATGATGTGAAGTGCAAAGTTCGAGCAAATCACTTGTTCAAGCCTTTTCCATTCAGTAACTATACTCGAGAATTCGTAATGATTATGAATTCAATGTTGTAAATGCTTAGCAACAGCTGACGTTGTGGTACGAAATTTCAGAATAATACTGTTTTCTTCTGGTAAATTTTAACTTATCTATTGGGTAGCTATCCACTTCACTATCCACGCTTCCTGCAACGCGTTTTTATCCAATGGATAACTATCCAGATTTATCCGTTGGATAGGACTTATCCGTTGGATAAGTTATCCATCTTTCGAACAACCGGCCCCAGTTCCATACCTATACTTTTGTACGTGTGAAACTTTTCGCTTGATTTTCTTTTAATTGTGAGAATCCGACCGTGCAGCAAACATTGAAATAAAGCGATAACACTAAACTTGATTGTGATAGCCCTGAGTATATACCGCTATAATAGCTTTGTTCCTCATAATGATATGCTGGATTCCTCGTCCAGGTATAACTTCTAAAACACGCCTTATTTTTACTTGTATTCCAATGCACCTAAGTTAGTAAAAAACCTGACAAACCCGCTGGTAGGGTGTAAAGAATTTATTTCTAAATCAAAAACTCGCTCTTACATAAGCCACTTATTGAAAAATTTTCGCTATATATTTCAGTCAGATGGATCTCTCAGTCATTTCTCATTCCTTAGTGAACAAATAGTATTTCAGTGAATTGCTAGAACATACCTGAAAAACAGCTATAAACTTCAATTCTCAAAGATATGTTGCGTACCATGTCTTTGGATGAATGCGGATGTAAAGCGCGGTTACAGTTGGTGATAGGACATTTTCCACCAGCGAGTCTCTAATGAAATGAATAATTTGTTAAACAATTAATCTTAATCACACATTAAAAGTTATATATGACCGCATGGAAATGATGTGATGCATATAACGTGACAGGGTAATCTGTAGAAGCCTTGCTTATTAATCCAGCTAACCCTGACTAGTCCATTTATTTTGTAATGATCGAATTTTTGCCCGTCGGAACTACAGGACACAGAATAGGTCTTCACCCACTAATTATAATCACGACGACTTTGAGTGAAATCGCTCCGACAAACATCTTTCTTGCCGAATGCATTTGGTCCTGGTTATTTTTCCGTGCAGACCAGGAAGCTGCCTCATTTAAGCGACCATGTCCTGTCGACTTATCCGCATTCCCAACACTTGTTGCTATTATCTGGGATGTTATGTGTCTTCAGTACGTGGGCCAATAATTAGTATCAATTATCTTCTGGCACCAAAACACCATCGAACAATCATCAACAAAAATGAAATGATAATGCATATAATTTTGCCATACACGGCTCCTCCAGAATTGAAACCAGTCGAGGTACAGCGTTATTTCCATTGATTTTGTGAAATCTTTACTTGGGGGTTAACATCGAATTTTATCACATTCCCATATAGGGGAATTACTGAATAAAAAAATAATGTCCAACAGTCCTAATATGACATAATAATAAACTGAACATATACCATGTAGCCTGCAATATTTACCTTGCTTGGTATGTCAGTCCATCAAATCCATGTATGGCACAGCGATGGATGGAGGTGTAGTCAGTGATAAGAGAAAGGTAATAATTGTTAGCAACTCCTGGGTTGCCATACTTTATTTGATCTAAAATTGAAACACAAGGAACAAGTAAATTATTATATTATTGTCCAGGGTTGTGAGGCTATCAGCATTGTGATATCCCAGGTTCATGCGTACCGCTACCATGGGACAACATTCCTTAGCGAACAAATAGTATTTCAGTGAATTGCCAGAACATACCTGAAGAACCGCCATAAACTTCAATTCTCAAAGATATTTTGCCGTACCAATTCGACTCTATATGCCATAGAATCTACAATTGAGATTACAAGAACATAACTATCACACAATTGAAACTATAATTGTATATGAATCACAAGGGCCTATACAGTATAGTAACAGCATGTATTTTTGACTTCTATAACACAAGAATATACAGAACAAAATGCAGGTTGTTTTCTTTCATATTCACATAATACCCCCAACCCCTGACAGTTACATATATATTGGTAAATGCAATTACATAATAGGAAAGGGAGAAAAAAAATCTATTTTTTATAACACCAGTGAAATATTGTGTACGCATAATACTTAGCGCTATGACCCATGCTGTCATGCTTCCATCACCAGATATCATGAAATCATCTTGGTTTTTTAATGTTGAAATTAATCCGTTTAATTTAAAAAGCACAAAAATACCACCAAAATATAGCTCGAAAATTTCTAATCAAGAAATTAATCAATATTGCTGTTAACCTGACACTGCAGTGCAGCTCTAAAAATCATATCAAATTACACAGGATTACAAAATGGAAATATAACTCGCCTTTGGAATTTCGTTATTTTCTTCGTTATTTTTTATCCTGTCGTCTTTTAACCGTTACATATAAACTGTAAAGGCATTAGTTATCTTTTCTGATAGGATTTAAGTCAGGATGGGCAGAAAAACTCGAAAAATATAGATTTTTTTATTTGTTATTGTGTATAGCGAGGCGTTGCTCAGCCGCATGCACAAGTGGTTGTCGCGTGAGGTTAGAGGTGTCAAAAACGTAATGTTGCCTACCCCGTGGGGGTAAAATAAGCCCAGAAATCGATTTCTGGGTAAAATTGTCCCTAGAGGTCATAATTGTCAAATTTTCGCTAATATGGTGATAATTATATGCACATTTTCGGGTTTCCGTTTGTAAACACATTTGTTGGAAATATCACTACAAATCGCCAAAGCAACTGTATTTCGAGTAAAATATATGAAAATATTGATCCCAATGTAAGCTACAAATATTTGGAGGTTTTTAGGCGAGATTTTTGGAAGGCTTTGCGTATTTTTGCTTCTCTAACATTCAATTTAAAAAGTACAAGTTCTGCAATAAATATCTTGGCTTATAGGAAAGCTTTTGAAATGAACTAAAGTTATACAAATAGGTAAATGTTTTTTCTTTAAGATAATACAATTTCTAGTTGAATTGATAAAACACTTCCAGATAAAACCGAAATTATCTGTGTGCGCCGTTTACGACCGGACAGCAATGAGTTTAGTGGTCTCATATTTATTAAAATGGGTGAAGTATTCGCAGAGTAATCACAAGTTTAAATGAGCTTACCACTTTGAAATATCCTCTGATCGGACGTCTAACTGAGAGGATCCCTTAAACATCGAGAATACTTCATTAACAAGTGCCGCATTCTGTCCTGTTTGAGAAGGTACAAGAACTTCATCTTGGGTATTGGTTACTCTTTGCTCCGTTGGAAGTTCCATTCTGTTGTATGAGGACAACACTTGTAGTTGGTGTGATGAAAGGATGCAGATTGTCCGTTGGATGTTGTGCTTTTGTATTTGAGACGGACCACATTAGATATCAGCGCGAAATTGACACATTCATGGGATTCGAACCCATGAACTCCTAAAAAGGAGTATCCGCAAAATGTGTTCTTTGTGTGGCCAGGAAAAAGAGAGAGCTACAGGGCTTCTCCCAAACCGACTGGCAGACAATACGAAACGTAGAGGACAAGACAGTACAACACAACACAACACAAAACACACAACCGACGACACAACATCCAACAACCCACAACCCACTAACTCTGTAGCTGAAACGACAAAAAATATGGTGAGTTGTTCCTAGAAAATGAAGCATCACAATTAGCATGAAGGCAATTGCTGGCTGGGGTTTAACTGACGGCATGGATATGGGGTGGCTTCTTAGGGTTGGATACTGAAACTAAACTACGATCGTCTTTGTCTGAAAAACACAAAAAAAAATTATTAGTAGCTCCCTAGAAAACGAAAAGCAAAACACAGTTAGACAAGCAGTGAGCCGTGTTTCCAGATACGGGGACAGAGATTCTTAGCTAACAGCGGGGCCACGGGGTCTACTTCTATTTAAAAAATTAATTATACATACCTTGATCCTACCTAAAGAAAGAACTCACTTACCTGAGAAAAACGGTCGCAGACGGCTCTGTTTTATAGCCTGTAGGCTCTTGCATAATTCAGCAAAATTAAGACAACTTGATTGGTTATTTCTGTACACAGGTCAATTTGTCATTGGTCAATTTTTGTACTCCACGATTGGTTCAATAAAAACCAATCAGATTGGTTAATCTATATTCAAAATTTGATACCGTTTCTTTGATATTTGCAAGGTGATTGCACAACAAATGTTCGATTTCACACGTTTTGGAGCATATTCCAAGCCAATGTATCACAGTATGAGTGTATTTGTTCGATTATTTCTCTCATGAAGTTCACAAGAAATTACAGTTCAATCATTATTAAAAGGCTTTATTCCCCTACCAGCTTTAGAACCCCATCGAACAGGAAAGTCGGAATTTAAAAGGCAAGTAAATCTTTCAAACTGTTGTAGCACTTGAATTCTGTGGTACATTTAACTACTGAACCTTTCAGAATATTGTAGAATTGGGCATGGCATGGAATAATAGTAAATATAGCAAACTGACAAATTCGCAAATGTAGTAAATTTCAAGGCTAAATATTGCAAATTCCAGTGGAAATACGGCGTTTTACCGCCATGCATACATAGCTATTCACAGCTACGATATTCACGTGTTGTATATATTCAATATTACACATCAAAGCGGCCTAATTCTTTGGATATTGCCCAAATGCAAACGAAAACCGGTTGCAGTGGTTTAGCTCACATATTCAGGATTATTTTGATATCTTTAGCGTCAAAATCAAGCCTTTAGAAGATTTTTGCCCATTTTTTATATAAACATACCTGATGATATGAATTATCGCATCACCGGCAATAATATTTCACAAA